>NW_007736146.1:67294-68134 GCF_000696425.1 Galeopterus variegatus | reverse complement strand
AAGAGAGTGTAATCAGTGGAAGGAAAAAAAACTGAGTGACACTTTTTAGTCTCTTATATGTGGCTTCCCTTGGAAGCAGACACTGAGATAAGGCTTGACTTCAAGAGATTTACTTGAGAGATGATCACACAACATAGTGATAGAGAAGCGGGAAAGTGAGACAAGGAAAAGAGGAGAGCTAAGTAAAATAAAAAATTGTGATAAGAACTTAAAAATTATCAAGTCACTACAGTGGACAACTGGGGCTTAATCCCACTGGGAATTTTAATAGCCCATGTACAATATACATCAGAATTACTCCAACTGAGGCACAAGGATGTTATGTCTGCCATGCTACAAAGACAATTAGCTCTCCAAGAATGCTGGATGCCTGTACATAGGTTAAATTGTTTTTTCCATCCAGAAAAAAATTCAAAGTGGCAACCTTTATTATGTAGTGATGAGTCTGAGAATGTGGGTGGGTCACTGATAGAGTCAGCAATAGGAGGGACAAAAGAAAAACATTTTGGAAAAGAGAAGAGGAAATGAAAGAAGTTTTAATATGATATAGAAGTATAATTACATGTATGAAGGTGAAGAGACTCAAACTAATCACCTCTGTTTTATGTAATTTCATAATGTACTAATCACTTTCACATATGAAATATCAACAGAGTACTTTCCATGAAACTGTGGGATAACTAACAGGGAACTAATTCTCAGGGGGCTTATTGAAGAGTGATGAGAACTGAAGATTAGTAGGCCTGGGTTCTAGATACCCTAAAAGGAGATCAAAACATTTATCCTTCTCACAATAGAGAGAAAGGAGACCCTGGTGGATTTGAACAGGGAAGGTATATG
>NW_007736146.1:65144-66177 GCF_000696425.1 Galeopterus variegatus | reverse complement strand
AAAGTTAGTAGATGTAAAGAATTAATTATGAGTAGAGCATAACTAAATGATATAGAGACCCAAAAAAATAAACGGAGCAGTGAAACAAGAAGTTGTTTTTTTGAGAAGATAAACAATATAGACAAAGTATTAGCTGGAGAGAGAGAGGGAAGGAGGGAGGGAGAGACGGAGGGAGGAAGAGGTAGGGAGGGAGGGAGGGAGAGAGAGAGAGAGAACCAAATAAAAAAATCCGAAATAATAAAAGGAGACATTGTAACTGATTCCACAGAAATAAAAAAAAAAATCACTAGGGACTATCATAAACAACTATATGCCAAGAAATTTGAAAACATGAGGATATGAATAAATTTCTGGATACATACAAACTACCAAGCCTGACAAAGAAAACAGAGAAAACATGAAGAGACCAATAATAAGCAATGAGATTGAAGCAGCAATCAGCAGTCTCCCAAGAATGGAAATCCCAGGACAAGATGGCTTTACAGCTGAATTCTACCAAACCTTTAAAGAGGAATTAATACTAATTTTCTTCAAACTATTCCAAAAAATTGAAATAGAGGCCACTCTCCCAACTCGTTCTGTGAGACCAGCATCACCTTGACACAAAAACCAGACAAAGATACAACAAAAAAATGAAACTACAGAACAATATCTCTGATGAACATAGAAGCAAAAATGCTCAATAAAATACTAATAATCACAATACAGAAGCACATCAAAAAAATTATACACCATGATCAAGTTGGGTTCATCCCATAAATGCAAGGATGGTTCAACATATACAAGTCAATAAATGCAGTACATCATATCAACAAAATCAAGGACAAAAACCACATGATTATCTCAATAGATGCAGAAAAAAAACTTGACAAAATTCAATATCTTGTCATGATAAAGACTCCTAGCAAGTTAGGTATAGAAGGAAAGTATCTCAACATATTTTTTTTGTCTTTTTCATGACCGGTAAGGGGCTCACAACCCTTGGTGTGGTGTCGCCTGCACCGCGCTCAGCCAGTGAGTGTACTGGCCAGTC
>NW_007736146.1:62455-64600 GCF_000696425.1 Galeopterus variegatus | reverse complement strand
ACAAGGGATTAATATCCAGTGTATACAAGGAAATCAAGCAATTACACAGTAAACAAACAAACAAACAAATAAATAAATAATAACAAAATTAGAAGTGGGCAAAGGAGCTGAACAGACATTTTTCTAAGGAATACCTACAAATGGCCTACAGGCACTTAAAAAAATAATCATCAGAGAAATGCAAATTAAAACCATATTTAGATATCACCTCATCCCAGTTAGACTGGCTATAATCAAAAAGATGGAGAATAAGAAATGCTGGTGAGTATGTGGAGAGAAATGAACTCTCCTACACTGTTGGTGGGACTGTAAATTAGTACAACCACTGTGTTAAACAGTATGGAGATTTCTCAAACAGCTACAGATAGATCTACCATATGATCCAGCAATCCCTCTTCTGGGTATATACCCAAAGGAAGAGAAATCATCATGTCAAAGGGATATCTGCACTCCAGTGTTCATTGCAGCTCTATTTACAATAGCCAAGATAGGAAACTAACCTAAATGTTCATCGATGGATGACTGGATAAGGAAAATGTGGTATATATGTGTATATACACCATGGGTACTACTCTGCCATTAAAAACAAACAGAAAAAAGATACTCTGTCATTCACAGCAACATGGTTGAGCTTGGAGAAAATTGTGTTGAGTGAAATAAGCCAGACAAGGAGGGAAAAATACTGCATGCCCTCACTCATAAGTGGGAGCTAAGAGAGAAAGAAGGAAGGAAGGAAAGACCACAGTGTTGTGTTGGACTTGCAGAGGAAGAGAACAGAGCTAGGTTCTGGAGTAGGGTTTGGGGGGGGGGAGGGATGTCAGGGATTAATTGGGTGGAGGACACGGGGAATAATCACCATTTGTGGTAATGTGCATGCTGATAGTATTGATCTGGCCATCACATCTTGTGCACAAGTGGTAACAGTCAGCTTTGTATCCCATGAATATGCATCATCAATAATAAAAAAAANGGTTAATAATTTAGTTAATGTTGCAGGATACAAAATCAGCACCCTCAAATCACTCACATTTATATTTTCCTATAATGAGCTAACAGAAAAGGAAATCAATAAAGTAAGCCAATTACAGTAGTCACCAAAAAAATACAATACCCAGAAATCAATTCAGCCAAGGAGCTGAAAGGTCTCTACAATGAGAACTACATTCCACTACTGAAAGAAATTAAAGAAGATACAATAATATGGAAAGACATTCTGTGCTCTTGGATTGGAAGAATTAACACTGTGAAAATATCCATACTACCCAAAGCAATCTACAGATTCAGTGCAAACCCATCAAAATACCAACAATGATATTCTTCACAAAACTAAACAATCCTAACAATCATATGGAACAACAAAGTACCCCTATTAGCCAAAGCTATTCTGAGCAAATAAATAAATAAATAAAGCCAGTGGCATAACACTGTCTGACTTCAAATTATACTGCAAAGCTATAGTAACCAAAACAGCATGGTACTGGCATAAAAACAGACACTCAGACCAGTGGAACAGAATAGAGAATCCAGAAATCAACCTATGGACTTACAACCAATTGATATTTGACAAAGATGACAAAAATGTACATTGGAGAAAAGACTGCCTCTTCAATAAGTGGTGCTGGGAAAACTGGATAACCATATGCAGAAGAATGAAACTTGATCTGCCCCTCTTCCCATATACCAAAATCGACCCAAAATGGATTAAAGCCTTAAATATAAGACCTGAAACTGCAAAAGTACTAAGGGAAAATATAAGGGAAACACATCAGGTAGTAGGACGGGGCATAGACTTTATGAACGAGAGCCTGAAAGCACAAGCAACAAAAGAAAAATAAATAAATGGGATTATGTCAAACTGAAAAGCTTCTGCACAGCAAAGGAAGGAATCAACAAGTGAAATAACAACCTACAGAGTGGGAGAAAATATTTGTGAACTATACATCCAACAAGGGATTAATATCCAGTGTATACAAGGAAATCAAGCAATTACACAGTAAACAAACAAATAAATAAATAATAACAAAATTAGAAGTGGGCAAAGGAGCTGAACAGACATTTTTCTAAGGAATACCTACAAATGGCCAACAGGCACTTAAAAAAATAATCATCAGAGAAATGCAAATTAAAACCATATTTAGATATCAC
>NW_007736146.1:60153-61150 GCF_000696425.1 Galeopterus variegatus | reverse complement strand
AAAAAAAATGTACAGAAACCAGGCAGTCATTTTATGACTGCTTAATTTAGTAATAAACATTTGAGTTATTTTGCTTTTTCCTAATAAAAAAAGATAAGAAAGATGTAGATGCAAACAGGTAACAGCAAGACTGTTGGGGTAGGTGCAAAAACAAACACTATTGTGGCACACATAGGAGGGACTGCTCAGTGGCAGGAAAAACTGGAATTTAGAGTAATTTTGTACTAATCCCAGTGGGGTTCCCATGACTTCCTAAAATAGGAAATCTTGAGAAGGAATGGGGATAAGAGGATGAGTGGCAGGTACTATTAGTTGCCTACACAAATGCGCCTGCTAACAGAATCTTGTTTGGGATTGCAAAGTGTTCAGCTTTAGAGATAAAAATATGATACATTTAAGTCAATTAAAACAATTTCATTACTTTTTCCTGATATTCCCAGACTCCCTGAAGCTAGAGGAATCTGTGTGAGCTAGTTATGGCTAAAGAGATATTTGCAGAAATGTGATGAAGGGCATCGCTGTACTTCACTGTGATGAAAGTATCTTATGTAACTACCTCTTAACTCATATATCGAAGCACAGCCAGAGCAAGCGATTTTTAGAGCTGTTCTTGCAGCCAGGTGTAATGACTCGGTTGCAGAAAAAGAGATAATGTTATCACAATAGCTGAGCAAAATGGTGGGAAAATCCTGGAACCTTACTGACCTGATTGAATTACTGAATGAGCCCTGTAATCATAGGCCACTGTTTTGTTATGAGTTTGTGACTGTTTAGATTATTCTAGGTACTGTTAGTCAATATTCCATTGCATGCATTTTTCCTTTCATAGTGAGTGAAATATTTTATATAAACAGTGAATTAAAAAAAATGGCAGGAGGTAATGGGTTTAGTTTGTGAAATGTTTGACTTAATGTAGTATATCTAAAAGCAAATATGGTATAAATAAATGGTTCCAAAATCCTACGTGAATGTGTCATTCTAAGTTAGTCAACAGGGG
>NW_007736146.1:54321-59100 GCF_000696425.1 Galeopterus variegatus | reverse complement strand
AGTGTTGGAAAAATATGTTTTTAAACTTAGGTCCATTAAACAACCACACGAATAGTGACTCAGCAGCAGTTGATGTCAAAATTACATATGTTATTTGGTTATTTTAAAACAACATAAATCAAACGTATGATATTCATTCACTCATTCAATTATTCATCAAAGCCTCAGGCTAGAAAATGGGCACAGGCACACACACACACAAAATGAAACACCTCAAGAGCTTAATATGTGTTGAGGGAGACCATAAGTAAACTATTGATCACAATATGGTTGATAAATGTCTTAAAGATAATATAATTCAAAGACGATTATACGGAACATTTTCTTTAGTATGTAAAATATACCCTAATGAACTTACTATCTATTGATAATATAATAAAATTACCCAAATTATTTGAATGGCAACAGACTAATATCAAACCTCCCTTATTTGTCTATTCAAAAAGCATTATTAAGTATCATTATGTGCTAGGCACTGTCTTCCTTGGGGCATTTTAATATTTAGAAGTCAAGAATAAGAGGAGTAGCCGGTAAGTTAGGAGTAACATTCTCTCAGGAGAGAGTGATGCTTCAGAAGCCAAGGAATGAATAATTCAAGATGGAAGCTTTATCAACTATTTTTTTTTTATTTTTATTTCTATTGAAACATAATTGATTGTACATATCTGTGGGGTACAGCTCTAAATATTGATACCTGTGTGCCTTATGTGATGCTCAAATCAGGATAATTACTATATTTATCATTACACAATGTAATCATTTTTTGTGGCCCTTTATCAATTTCTCACTAATCCCTTTCTCCCTCTTTCCCAATTCTGGTGGCCTCAGTTCTGTTCTCTCCTTTTGAAAGTTCAACAAATTGTTGTGAATGTTGTATACTTTTTCTTTCTTTCTTTCTCTCTCTCTCTCTCTCTCTCTCTCTCTCGTCTCTCTCTGTGATAAATAATTTTACTTTATTTTTTATTGATTATGAATATTCATGAGACACAAAGCTTATGGTCCGCCCTCGTGCCCTAGATGTGAAGGCCAGATCCATACTGGCAGCACACCCATTACCACAATTTTTGATTGTAATTTTAAAGACTTTTTCCTGATCATTAATAGTATTTGTACTATTCATTTGTATTTGTATCTATGTCATTTTCAATGGAAATTTTGGATTAATTTTTTACTCTAAATGTTGATTTTAGAACCTATTCTCCATGTGAGATGCAACTGAAAAATAAGACCCTCCACCTTGTGTTTATTTTCTAAAACACAAACATATTTGAGCAAAATATTTNAAAAGATAGAATTCATATTCACCATTAGTCCATTTTGTTTATTTCTACATCCAATTTCTTATCACTAGGTAAGCTGCTCACGAGGCTGTTTATTGATTTCGAATTCCATGATAGGAGGAAAAGGTAATTTGTGTATTTAGTGTAGAGTACAATAAAATCTACATGGTGGGGGTTCACTTACTATAGCAAGTCAAGCCTGACTTAGAGCCTATTGTAAGTATGGTGTATCTCAATTAAAGGAAAGAGTAACTTCTTGGAGAAATATGTTCTTAAGTCAGAGAGAGAACTCAAACAATCATAACTTAAATATCTTTAGAAATTGACTTTCAACTAGAGAAATAGAGCTAAGTATACACAGCCTGTGAGCCAATGAGAAAGAAAGATGAAAACACATCATGTGAAGCATTTGATATGTAAATATCACAGGGGGAGACAAGTTAAGAAAAAGATGATCCATGAATGCAGAACACACCACACACACACACACACACACACACACACACACACACACACACACACACACACTACGAAAACATTACGTGCTGGGAAAATCGCTGAGCCACTAAGGAGAGATTAATCTCTCATGGGAAGCACTGGATACTTAGTTACCTGAACCAATTAAAACTGAATTGACCACAGTAACATTGTACATCATCCAGGAAACAGAGCTCAGGTAGGAAGGAGTAACCAATAGATTATATTCATACTCCAATATCAAGGCTTCTATGAAATGAATCTGCAGAGACCAATGCATTACAGTCTCAAATATTATCTATTCATCTATTTCAAATAAAGATTGTTTTCTTCACTCTCTCAGTGTGGGAAAATATCCTATGAAAATAAATGGGAGAAGGGTGATACTTACAGAGGGAATAACATCTATAACAAAACAGAACTTGAGAAAACCCAGTGTATGAACACACTTTCACATAATAGGTAGGAGGAGAAAGAGTTGGATTAGATTAGTTGAAAAAAAAATAGATTGAGTAGGTAAGAAAAAATTACCCTGAATTTACTTCATTCGCTCAGGGCACCTCAGCTTATAAAGTCAAGATCGAAACCAAATTGGAGGAGTGGACATTTTCCATTTAATTTAATCAGTGAAAGTTTCCAACCTGAGAATAGATACTGGAAAATAGAACCACTCACCTGGAATATNAAAGGAAAGAGTAACTTCTTGGAGAAATATGTTCTTAAGTCAGAGAGAGAACTCAAACAATAATAACTTAAATATCTTTAGAAATTGACTTTCAACTAGAGAAACAGAGCTAAGTATACACAGCCTGTGAGCCAATGAGAAAGAAAGATGAAAACACATCATGTGAAGCATTTAATATGTAAATATCACAGGGGGAGACAAGTTAAAAAAAAGATGATCCATGAATGCAGAACACACCACACACACACACACACACACACACACACACACACACACACACACACACACACACACACACTATGAAAACATTACTTGCTGGGAAAATCGCTGAGCCACTAAGGAGAGATTAATCTCTCATGGGAAGCATTGGAAACTTAGTTACCTGAACCAATTAAAACTGAATTGACCACAGTAACATTGTACATCATCCAGGAAACAGAGCTCAGGTAGGAAGGAGTAACCAATGGATTATATTCATACTCAAATATCAAGGCTTCTATGAAATGAATCTGCAGAGACCAATGCATTACAGTCTCAAATATTATCTATTCATCTATTTCAAATAAAGATTGTTGGGAAGAAGATATAACAACTATACTTTCATGAAGTTGTTACAACAAGCAAACGGAAAGGACATTCTTGGGGGGGAGGGGAGAGAGGGAGGAGGGAGGGAGGTGTCGGTGATGGGCCATAATAATCATATACAGTGTATATTGACAAAATAAAAATTTAACAACAACAACAAAAAACAAATAAAGATTGTTTTCTTCACTCTCTCAGTGTGGGAAAATATCCTATGAAAATAAATGGGAGAAGGGTAATACTTACAGAGGGAATAACATCTATAACAAAAAAGAACTTGAGAAAACCCAGTGTATGAACACACTTTCACATAATAGGTAGGAGGAGAAAGAGTTGGATTAGATTAGTTGAAAAAAATTAGATTGAGTAGGTAAGAAAAAATTACCCTGAATTTACTTCATTCGCTCAGGGCACCTCAGCTTATAAAGTCAAGATTGAAACCAAATTGGAGGAGTGGACATTTTCCATTTAATTTAGTCAGTGAAAGTTTCCAACCTGAGAATAGATACTGGAAAATAGAACCACTCACCTGGAATATCTAGATTGATCAACTTCATCAAATAATGGCTTCACTATCTCAGACCTATATAGGTAGATAAATAACCTGGAAAAAAATCTCACAGCTCTTTAACAACTTCCTAATGTAAATAGTCACAGTATTTACGGTATTGTTCCTCTTGTACAATCTATATGGTGAGCCACCCAGGGGTGGGAGTGGAGAAGCTTTGGGAATTTTATTCCCTAAGTACACTGATGAGTCTCTTATCACACATCTATGTTTTATTTTTTTTCACAAAACCAAAAGAGTAAATAAATTTAAATAATAAAAAAATTTCAAGTACAGTAGTTTGCAACGTTGCACAACCTGAAACTATGAAGGAGTGGCATTACCTTCACTCCTTTGGATACAGGTTATGTTTTCACATTTTGAAGCCTACCATGCATTGCAAAGCACTACTCTGAGAAAAATTATATTGCTAAAATAGTGATTTCAAGCATCATGCTTTAAAGCAAACTGTAAATATTATATAAAGCAGCTCTGGTATGAAAGAGAAGATAAGGGGATGTAGTTTATGGTGTCAGAGAAGTATACAAAGTTCTCCTTTTGTGGGTGAGAGAAAAAGAAAAGTGAAAAGGAGATGTCATTGGCCATCAACTGAAACTCAATCCTGAAAGCTTGGCATTTCCAAAAATCTGATTTGCCATTTCCCAAAGCAACATGAGGTTTGAAAATGAGATGATTGTGCCTGGAAAGGAAACGGGTGAGGGTTTTGTGGCTTCCAGACAGCGGAAGGGAAAATCATTGTGTCTCAAACCAAGGTCGTGTTTTCTCAGACTTGGGGATGTTGATGGTACTTTGGCAAAGGCAAGAAGACAACCTGATCATTGGACTTTTATTTTTTCTCTGTTAGTTCAGCCCACAAGCAAATTGGTATGAATAAAGGCAGAAGGAAAAGTAAAGGATACCTATCTTTTAACCTCTCAAAGCCTGGTTCAGGATGTTACAAACGCAGCTGCCAGAAACAAAAAGAAAGGAAGTGTATCAGGGTCTAAGAAAAGCAGAAAAGGAAGGGAGTCTTTGAAAAGCCACCATGGTAATCAGTAATACATTTGACATCTAGCAAAGAGACACATCTGCAGGTACAACTGGGATGAGTAATTGAACTTTGATTTCTACATTTTCACTGGACATCTATGCTTAGCACCTAAATTTTAAACACAGGAAGATTTTTGGAAATGCACTTCTCCGAGTGT
>NW_007736146.1:19419-53727 GCF_000696425.1 Galeopterus variegatus | reverse complement strand
TTTGAAAAGCCACCATGGTAATCAGTAATACATTTGACATCTAGCAAAGAGACACATCTGCGGGTACAACTGGGATGAGTAATGGAACTTTGATTTCTACATTTTCACTGGACGTTTATGCTTAGCACCTAAATTTTAAACACAGGAAGATTTTTGGAAATGCACTTCTCCGAGTGTTTGTTTCATGGGATACAGGAAGCATCTGGAGACAGATCAAGTGAGTTTCACGGTTGCTCAGACAACTGGTGTTTGTACTATTTTGTGACAGACCTATAACGGGTAGTTAAAATTCAATTGAGGGTTCCCCTAAATATACATGTCTATGCCAGCATTTCTCAGAATCTAGCCTGAAATAAGACAAAGCTATCTCAAAACACATGCCAGACGAGGGAACAGTATCCTAAACTGAGCACCTGCAATAAATGACTAATATATTTAAAGTTAAAATACACTTTCAACATATTAAAATTACTAAAGAACATGAAATCATTTATTTCATCATGTCTTGTAAAATTATGAGAAATACCTTTATTAGTGGAACTTGTCTATTTCCTTATTTTCTAGTTTCAGATAACCTACAACAAATGGAGTCAGAAATCCAGATAATTTATTGAAATGGCCTTAAAATGGTATTTTCAGGGTACATCTTTTAAATCTGTGTGAGGATAATTTGCTGGTTTATATTTAGGTCCACAAATGTTGATTGATAAAAAATCAAGAAGTTATATGCAAGGTTGGAAATGGGGCAAGAACATAAACAACAAATATTTATTAAGTGCATATTTTAATACTATATTAGCATTATAGATTGACAGCTTTAAAATAATGCATATCCCTTTGCTTAGTTGATCCAGAAAGAGTCACATACAAAGTTACACCTCACATTATTAGTCACAAAGAAAAATTTTGATTAGCTTAAATATCCAAACAGAAATCAGTCCAATGATGTTTTGGATTCATGGGGTGAGATATTAAATAGCTAATTAAATTTATATCTTCAGGCACTAGGTAAAATAAAGTGAGAATACTCACAGGGTAATATTAATAGTATTTTGCCTTTGAAGAGATAAAACTAAATAGCATGATTCTGATATTTCATGTGTATGTACATATGTATGTGAGGAAAGAGGGGAACTACATTTACAAAAGCAGGAGAAGTTTCACATAAAATGTCACTGGTGTAGGATTTCTTTAATATGACTTAGTGGGTTTTCTAATCATTGGAGGGGCTTATGGCAGGGAAATGAGACTTTCATGAGTGGAAAAAGGGAAAGGAAAATAAACCTTTCAGGGAGTTACAATTCAGGAACAAATAGAGAGATGAGTATATGCAGAGAAAAGTTTGTAAAGACCTACAGATGAAAAAAAGTTGAGTGTTTGATTGCAAAGAATTCCAGCCAGAGATGTAGATTTGTATTAGTTAGCTAAGGCATTTAAGTAAGAGGGAATCCATTAAAAGAACTGTTCCTCTTGTACAATCTATATGGTGAGCCACCCAGGGGTGGGAGTGGAGAAGCTTTGGGAATTTTATTCCCTAAGTACACTGATGAGTCTCTTATCACACATCTATGTTTTATTTTTTTTCACAAAACCAAAAGAGTAAATAAATTTAAATAATAAAAAAATTTCAAGTACAGTAGTTTGCAACGTTGCACAACCTGAAACTATGAAGGAGTGGCATTACCTTCACTCCTTTGGATACAGGTTATGTTTTCACATTTTGAAGCCTACCATGCATTGCAAAGCACTACTCTGAGAAAAATTATATTGCTAAAATAGTGATTTCAAGCATCATGCTTTAAAGCAAACTGTAAATATTATATAAAGCAGCTCTGGTATGAAAGAGAAGATAAGGGGATGTAGTTTATGGTGTCAGAGAAGTATACAAAGTTCTCCTTTTGTGGGTGAGAGAAAAAGAAAATTTATAAAGTGCAATGGTATAAGTGCTTTGCATGAATTAACTCATTTAAGCCTTAAAGCAACTATGTGATTGTACAAAAGAGGGAATTGATAAACAGATTTAAAAATGCATAGACATATGAGAGATAGACAGAAAGATAGATACATAGGTAGATAGACAGTGCTGCGCATTGAATGACTCCCCAAACTCATTGAAGCTTGAATTGTGTCCCCCAAGGTTTATGTATTAGAAACTTGGACACCACTGTGACTGTTGAGAGGGTGAGAACCCTATTATGGTAATTGAAAGGTGAGACTTTGAAGAGGTGATTCGATTGTAGGACCCTGCTGAATGAGTGAGTGATGTGAGACCTTTCAATTACCATAATAGGATTTCCCACCTTCATAATAGTCACAGTGGGGGCCAAGTTTCTAATACATAAAACTTGGGGAACACAATTCAAGCTTCAGTGAGCTTTGGAGGGACACTCAATCCACAGAATTCTACCTCTGGTCCCCCCCAAACTTATTTCATTTTCACATACAAATGCATTCATTTCGTCCCCAAAGTCTTAACTTGTTTCAACTCATAAGTCCAAAGTTCAAAGTCCCACCTATGAAATCAAAACAAGTTATCTGCTTCCAAGATACAATGGTAGGACAAATATAGGGTACATATTTCCATTCAAAAAGGGAGAAATGGGCCAAAAGAAAGGGATAATAGGTCCTGAACAAGTCTGAAATCCAGCGGGGCAGGTGTTAAATCTCAAAGTTGGCGAATCATGACATTCTATGTTTGACTCTGTTTGACATTCTCTGCAGGCTGGTGCAGGGGTTGGGACCCCAAGTTCCATTCCTATGGCTTTCCTGGTCTCAGGACACACTTCAGCTCTCCCAGCCTGGTGCTCCCTGCGGTAGCTCTACATATCTTGGGTCTCCATGGCAGTCTCACCCCCACTGCTCCACTAGGCATGGCTGCTGCAACTCTTGACCCCACATTTCTGCTCTGCATTGCTCTAGTGAAGGCTGTCTGAGGTGACTTTGCCCCATGAGGGATATCTTCCTGGGCCCCCAGGCTTTTCCATAAATTCTATGAAATCAGGAAGGAGGCTCCCAAGTCTCTGTAACACTGGCATTCTGTGAGCCTACAAACTTTACACCACATGGACGACGCCAAGACTTCTGGCTTGTGTTTTCTAAAGCAGCAGGTCCAGCCACACCTAGGGCCAATTTAGCCACAGCTGGAGCAGCTGAGGCAGCTGGGGTGCTGGTGTGGGGAGCAGCATCCCAATGTGGTCCTGGGCAGCGAAACTGTGGAGGGTACCTCAGGCCTGTTCCCCATGACCATTCTGTCTCCCAAACCCTCTGGGATTGAAACGGAAGGTTTGGCTTCAGAGGCTTCTACAATGCCTTCAGGGCCGTTTTCTCCTTTTCTTGATAATCTCATTCTTTTGAACTAATCTTTTTAGCACCATTGCATTTTCCTTCTGAAAAATGTTCTCTGCTTCTCTACCACATGGCCAGGCTCCAAATTTTCTAAATCTTAATGCTCTGCTTCCCTTTTAATTATACATTCTGGGTTTATGTCATGCCTTTTCTGCCATAACTCAGTGTAGGCTATTGCAAGTAGTCATGTAGCTTTCCGAATGCTTTACTGTTTAGATATTCCTTCTGCCAAATACCCTAGTTCAGAATCGTTAAGTTTCACATTCCATAAAACTTTTGGGCAGAACAGAATGCAGCCAAGTTCTTTGCCAGTTTATAGCAAGGGTGGTCTTTGCCCCAGTTTCCAATAAGCTCCTTCTCATTTCTAACTGAAACCTCCTTAGAATGGTCTTCATAGTCCATATTTCCATAAATACTGTGGTCACCATTATTTAACCAGTCTATAAAACATTCCAAACTTTCCATGGTTTTCTTCTCTTCTAAACTCCCACCAGAAGCTAGGCTTTTGCTAGGCTGTTCCTTCCAATTCTTCCAGCCTTTGCCCATTATTGAGTTCCAAAGCCACTCCCACAGTTTCAAGAATCTGTTACAAAAAACACCCCACTTCTCTGGCACCAATTTTCTGTATTAGTCTGTTTCTATTGCTTATAACAAAATACCTGGAACTGGGTGATTTTGTGACTGAGCACATCAGTCTCTCTCTGCTCCACCATTTTCTGCCACGTGAAACTCCTGCATTGTTAAAAAGCCACCACCAAAGAAAACTCTCACCAGACATGTTCCCTGGACTTCAGACTTCCCAGTCTCTGAAACTGTAAGCGATAAATTTCATTTTCTTATAAATTACCCAGTTCCAGGTATTTTTTATAAGCAACAGAAATGGACTAATGCAGACAGAAAGATACATAGGTACATACATATGCATTAGGTATCACTCAGCTAGAAGAGAGCTGAGATATAGGCAGCCTGATGTCAGTCACCAGCACTTTTATTCTGAACCATCATACTATATAACCTTTCTTTGTTGAAAGTATTTTTTTCTTTAATTAGAGATATAAATTGCATTTTTGGATTTGGGTGAGCAACAAGAAATATGTCATGACCTCTTAAATGAGGAGGTTTCAGATTGTAGGAAATGTCAAAAAATGATTAAAAAATAAAGTAACATAATGAAGGGATAAGAAAATGGACTCGCCATTGCCCTTGGGTCTCTTGCTTCATGGAGCTTCACAGGCTCCTGGAGCTCTGATCCATGAGAGGGGTGAGTTACCCATCAGGACATGAGAGGCAGCAGAGAAAATGGAGGGAGACATATAATAAGATAGAACGGAATTCAGAATTTTGCAATTTGATAAAGAACTAACTGTAGCTTTTTGCATGCTGTAAATATCAACGCCCTGGAGGAAATCCATGTTCACCCCATCTTAGTTGCTAAATTCATTTGTGACATTTTGTTAGCTGCATGGCTAGTTAGTGCTTCTGTTATTCATGTTATCCAATCACACAGAGTATGATGCAATTTTTCTTATTGTGGTTTTAAGGCTTAAACCTGAGTACACAGTTGTGTTCCACTCATTTCTATTTGGGAGGAAAAGAAGTCAAGGGCAATAAAGAACTGACGTGGTTTAAACAAGAGATACTATTCTTTATTTCATAGGTTTCTGAGAATTAAACCATAATGAATATAAAATTGTCAAGCATGGGGATAACATCACCATAAGATTTCAAAAAATTCTAGATTTAATCCTTTTCCCTGATCTTTGTCAGATTCATTTAAAATAAGCAAAGCTCAGAGGGATAAATACTGCATGTACTCACTCCTATGTGGGAGCTAAGAGAGAAAGGAAGGAAAGAAAGACCACAGTGGTGTGCTGGACTTGCAGAGGGAGAGAACATTCTATTGGCTACAAAGTGGAGTGTGGAGGAAGTGGGGAGGGGGAGGGAAGTTGGGGATAATTGGGTGGAGGACATGGGGCAAGTTGTGATAATAGGTATACAGCCCTTATGAATCTGGCCGCCACATCTTGAGGACGAGGGGTGACAGTCAGCTTTGTATCTCATGAATATTCATAACCAATAAAAAAAANGGAGAAGTTTCACATAAAATGTCACTGGTGTAGGATTTCTTTAATATGACTTAGTGGGTTTTCTAATCATTGGAGGGGCTTATGGCAGGGAAATGAGACTTTCATGAGTGGAAAAAGGGAAAGGAAAATAAACCTTTCAGGGAGTTACAATTCAGGAACAAATAGAGAGATGAGTATATGCAGAGAAAAGTTTGTAAAGACCTACAGATGAAAAAAAGTTGAGTGTTTGATTGCAAAGAATTCCAGCCAGAGATGTAGATTTGTATTAGTTAGCTAAGGCATTTAAGTAAGAGGGAATCCATTAAAAGAACTGTAAGATTCACTTTAATTAGGAAGCATTTTTCATTATTTGGTCTACTGTAAATAGTAATAAACCAGCAATAACAGCAGCAAAAATAATAATAGCTATACTTTATAAAGTGCAATGGTATAAGTGCTTTGCATGAATTAACTCATTTAAGCCTTAAAGCAACTATGTGATTGTACAAAAGAGGGAATTAATAAACAGATTTAAAAATGCATAGACATATGAGAGATAGACAGAAAGATAGATACACATGTAGATAGACAGTGCTGCGCATTTCAATGACTCCCCAAACTCATTGAAGCTTGAATTGTGTCCCCCAAGGTTTATGTATTAGAAACTTGGACCCCACTGTGACTGTTGAGAGGGTGAGAACCCTATTATGGTAATTGAAAGGTGGGACTTTGAAGAGGTGATTCAATTGTAGGACCCTGCTGAATGAGTGAGTGATGTGAGACCTTTCAATTACCATAATAGGATTTCCCACCTTCATAATAGTCACAGTGGGGGCCAAGTTTCTAATACATAAAACTTGGGGAACACAATTCAAGCTTCAGTGAGCTTTGGAGGGACACTCAATCCACAGAATTCTACCTCTGGTCCCCCCCAAACTTATTTCATTTTCACATACAAATGCATTCATTTCGTCCCCAAAGTCTTAACTTGTTTCAACTCATAAGTCCAAAGTTCAAAGTCCCACCTATGAAATCAAAACAAGTTATCTGCTTCCAAGATACAATGGTAGGACAAATATAGGGTACATATTTCCATTCAAAAAGGGAGAAATGGGCCAAAAGAAAGGGATAATAGGTCCTGAACAAGTCTGAAATCCAGCGGGGCAGGTGTTAAATCTCAAAGTTGGCGAATCATGACATTCTATGTTTGACTCTGTTTGACATTCTCTGCAGGCTGGTGCAGGGGTTGGGACCCCAAGTTCCATTCCTATGGCTTTCCTGGTCTCAGGACACACTTCAGCTCTCCTAGCCTGGTGCTCCCTGCGGTAGCTCTACATATCTTGGGTCTCCATGGCAGTCTCACCCCCACTGCTCCACTAGGCATGGCTGCTGCAACTCTTGACCCCACATTTCTGCTCTGCATTGCTCTAGTGAAGGCTGTCTGAGGTGACTTTGCCCCATGAGGGATATCTTCCTGGGCCCCCAGGCTTTTCCATAAATTCTATGAAATCAGGAAGGAGGCTCCCAAGTCTCTGTAACACTGGCATTCTGTGAGCCTACAAACTTTACACCACATGGACGACGCCAAGACTTCTGGCTTGTGTTTTCTAAAGCAGCAGGTCCAGCCACACCTAGGGCCAATTTAGCCACAGCTGGAGCAGCTGAGGCAGCTGGGGTGCTGGTGTGGGGAGCAGCATCCCAATGTGGTCCTGGGCAGCGAAACTGTGGAGGGTACCTCAGGCCTGTTCCCCATGACCATTCTGTCTCCCAAACCCTCTGGGATTGAAACGGAAGGTTTGGCTTCAGAGGCTTCTACAATGCCTTCAGGGCCGTTTTCTCCTTTTCTTGATAATCTCATTCTTTTGAACTAATCTTTTTAGCACCATTGCATTTTCCTTCTGAAAAATGTTCTCTGCTTCTCTACCACATGGCCAGGCTCCAAATTTTCTAAATCTTAATGCTCTGCTTCCCTTTTAATTATACATTCTGGGTTTATGTCATGCCTTTTCTGCCATAACTCAGTGTAGGCTATTGCAAGTAGTCATGTAGCTTTCCGAATGCTTTACTGTTTAGATATTCCTTCTGCCAAATACCCTAGTTCAGAATCGTTAAGTTTCACATTCCATAAAACTTTTGGGCAGAACAGAATGCAGCCAAGTTCTTTGCCAGTTTATAGCAAGGGTGGTCTTTGCCCCAGTTTCCAATAAGCTCCTTCTCATTTCTAACTGAAACCTCCTTAGAATGGTCTTCATAGTCCATATTTCCATAAATACTGTGGTCACCATTATTTAACCAGTCTATAAAACATTCCAAACTTTCCATGGTTTTCTTCTCTTCTAAACTCCCACCAGAAGCTAGGCTTTTGCTAGGCTGTTCCTTCCAATTCTTCCAGCCTTTGCCCATTATTGAGTTCCAAAGCCACTCCCACAGTTTCAAGAATCTGTTACAAAAAACACCCCACTTCTCTGGCACCAATTTTCTGTATTAGTCTGTTTCTATTGCTTATAACAAAATACCTGGAACTGGGTGATTTTGTGACTGAGCACATCAGTCTCTCTCTGCTCCACCATTTTCTGCCACGTGAAACTCCTGCATTGTTAAAAAGCCACCACCAAAGAAAACTCTCACCAGACATGTTCCCTGGACTTCAGACTTCCCAGTCTCTGAAACTGTAAGCGATAAATTTCATTTTCTTATAAATTACCCAGTTCCAGGTATTTTTTATAAGCAACAGAAATGGACTAATGCAGACAGAAAGATACATAGGTACATACATATGCATTAGGTATCACTCAGCTAGAAGAGAGCTGAGATATAGGCAGCCTGATGTCAGTCACCAGCACTTTTATTCTGAACCATCATACTATATAACCTTTCTTTGTTGAAAGTATTTTTTTCTTTAATTAGAGATATAAATTGCATTTTTGGATTTGGGTGAGCAACAAGAAATATGTCATGACCTCTTAAATGAGGAGGTTTCAGATTGTAGGAAATGTCAAAAAATGATTAAAAAATAAAGTAACATAATGAAGGGATAAGAAAATGGACTCGCCATTGCCCTTGGGTCTCTTGCTTCATGGAGCTTCACAGGCTCCTGGAGCTCTGATCCATGAGAGGGGTGAGTTACCCATCAGGACATGAGAGGCAGCAGAGAAAATGGAGGGAGACATATAATAAGATAGAACGGAATTCAGAATTTTGCAATTTGATAAAGAACTAACTGTAGCTTTTTGCATGCTGTAAATATCAACGCCCTGGAGGAAATCCATGTTCACCCCATCTTAGTTGCTAAATTCATTTGTGACATTTTGTTAGCTGCATGGCTAGTTAGTGCTTCTGTTATTCATGTTATCCAATCACACAGAGTATGATGCAATTTTTCTTATTGTGGTTTTAAGGCTTAAACCTGAGTACACAGTTGTGTTCCACTCATTTCTATTTGGGAGGAAAAGAAGTCAAGGGCAATAAAGAACTGACGTGGTTTAAACAAGAGATACTATTCTTTATTTCATAGGTTTCTGAGAATTAAACCATAATGAATATAAAATTGTCAAGCATGGGGATAACATCACCATAAGATTTCAAAAAATTCTAGATTTAATCCTTTTCCCTGATCTTTGTCAGATTCATTTAAAATAAGCAAAGCTCAGAGGGATAAATACTGCATGTACTCACTCCTATGTGGGAGCTAAGAGAGAAAGGAAGGAAAGAAAGACCACAGTGGTGTGCTGGACTTGCAGAGGGAGAGAACATTCTATTGGCTACAAAGTGGAGTGTGGAGGAAGTGGGGAGGGGGAGGGAAGTTGGGGATAATTGGGTGGAGGACATGGGGCAAGTTGTGATAATAGGTATACAGCCCTTATGAATCTGGCCGCCACATCTTGAGGACGAGGGGTGACAGTCAGCTTTGTATCTCATGAATATTCATAACCAATAAAAAAAACAAGTCTACTTCTAAAAGAAGAATTATCAAATTATTCCTCTTAATTTTGCATACCAACTACTTAATCTGATAAAATAATTCAAAGGGTTTGATGTTTGCTGTCCTCATTCATTCATTAAATATTTCAAGAACCTACTATGGGCCAAGCACTGGGAAAATCATAGGGCATACAGTTGCGAAATAGATATGTTCTTATTCTCATGGGATGATAACCTAAATCTTTGGGAGTGAGAAGGGAGCACAAAATTGAGTGGTTAAGAGCTCAGACTCTGAAATCAGACTGCTTAGTTAAAATCTAATCTCCACCTCCTGTCAGCAGTAATCTTTAGGTAACATGCTCCTCTTGGTGAGTCTTCTATGTATCCATTAAATGGGGATAATACCATTGGCTAACTCAAAGGGATGCTTTTCTAGTACCCTACAAACCTGACTTCCTCACAAGAAGCTGCATTCTGTGCTTGGAGGCAAGAAGACATGTTGATGTGTGGATTAAGGAAAGACTGGATAGAGATTTTCAGAAAAAGGTAGTAAATCTTGTAATTCATAGTAGTTGTACTCATCTAGACATTGTAGAATTATGAAAGAAATACATTATGAAAGAAATGACAGGAAACAGAAAGAGATTTTAGCCAAGGCACTAGATAACAGCTTATAGTTATTGACTGCTCAGTTTGGAGTAGTTACTCTTAAGAGCACTTTAGGGGAACTAAATTACTTAATGCTCACAATATGGCTCTGGTAGTAAACTTTATTTTTAAACATTTCATGAATTAGAAGATGGAGGCATAGAAAAGTAAAATGACTTACTTAAGGACACACAGATAGAGGCACAACCAGACTTCTAACCTAGACAGACAAAAGCACAGTTTTAATCCCTACACTATTATCTTTGATTGCCAATACAATTAAAATATCCAGAAAACTTAATGTACTATCACACTGTTGTAGAGAAACTTGATGGTGAAATATAGCAGTCACTTTTCTCATGCAGGAAATAAGAAACTGCTGTTCTTGGGATGGTCGATTAGCTCAGTTAGTTAGAGTGCAGCGCTGATAACACAAGGGTCAAGGGTTTGGATCCACATAAAAGCTGACTGTGAACAAACAAAAGACAAAAACAACAACAACAAAACTCCCTGCTATTCTGAAAAGAAAGCTAAGACACTATAGTACACATGTGGAATATCTGAAGAAAACGACTGTGAACAAACAAAAGACAAAAACAACAACAACAAAACCCCCTGCTATTCTGAAAAGAAAGCTAAGACACTATAGTACACATGTGGAATATCTGAAGAAAAGCTACAGGACAAGAGAAAGATCTTTCATACTCTAAACTCCAAACTCCAAAGCTTACGAATTCCAAACTGGCATCAGATAAGAAATAATCACTATTGAAAAGATACGAAGAAAAGCACACACCAAATGAAATACTAACACTGGTTCTCTACAGCATGGATCTAATTTTTCATTGACAGGGAACTGATGTTTATAACTGACTGATTGTTAAGCTAAGCATTTATGTAAAGTACAGGCATAAAGTCTGGATTGATAATTGCAAACCATAGGGATGTGAGCTTTAATATAAGTAAAAATTTTGCAACAACCATGTCTATCTAAATCCTGGTTGGTGTTTACAGAGTTAATGAACCACAGTCAAGCTAGGCTGGATGGCCCTTTGATAGGAATATTACAGATCCAGAACTGCATAGGCTGTTTAGCCAGGTGACCAGTAAATTGCCTTCTAAACAAGAGTCAAGAGAGTGAAGTAAATCACTGAATCCTTCACTCATCAAATCTTTCTTGAGAATGTGTATTTAGTTCTGTATTTTACTGGCTAGAAAAACAAGATGTGGCTCTTTTTAGAACATCACACTATCATAAATACAAAATCTAGTGATACTAAAATTTTCTTCCTGATTTGTGCACACCCTTTTAGTAACATACTTAAAAGCTTACTAAAAAAAGAAATGATTGTGTTTTGCTACATTTTTTTTTAAGCAGAGCTGAGTGCGAGAGTGAAACCTACAGACAGTAAATACATCTAGTCCAAAATAGGAAGAGAACTAAGAATCCTTAAAGATATCAACTCTACAACATGTGGAAAGGGAAAAAAAGAAACTTATTAAAGTTGTGACATTCACAATTCTGCTGTCAAACACATGTGTGTGCATGTAGGAGGGCACACAACCACTCTAACCTGGACCATGTGCTGAACTCAGACATCGATCTAATACTGAGGCACATCTGCACATGAGCAATGCAGTCATCCCATTGTGTTTTCCTGACACTTTATTGACTGTAATGGCATGCAACATTGTTAAGACATAGCTGTTCTGGAGCACTGGTGCATTACAGCAGAGATGTGCATTATGTTTGATGAGTCTTGCTCAACAAATCTGTGGTCAGTCTCTGTATGATAATAAAAAAAGAAAAAAAAAACAAGAACAAGATCGAGTAACAGAGAACTGGGGAGTGAGAATGTTCTCATTGCAGGCACAAGTGCACCTCCAATTTGTGCAAGATGAAGAGGACATGCTCAGTTTTCCACGGTAATCAGAGTTCTGGTGATCTTCAATAGTTCAAGTCCTGGATCAAATACTAGTCTAATAATACCTCCAGTGCAGAAAAAGCACTTTTCACCAGTGAGTCACTTTTCAGAAGGGATAATGTCTAAACATCACAGCCTCTTCTTGGTTACCCTGAGGTTTGGATGCCTGCCAAAAAGCAAGTGCAAGAATAAACATGACCAAAGCAAAGAGTTTGAAGAGAAACCTCAGAATTTTTTGAGGGAGAAGAGGAAAAATAATCTGAAACATGAGTATATCCAAAACAAATTAGTTTACTTATGTAACCCATGGTGATTGGAGGGAATTTGCTAGTTTTTATGAACCAACCCCCAAACAAGAAAATGGACACACCTCAAGGGAAAAGAATCCTTAGAAGGAAATATGTATGTGACCTTCTTTAGCCCCCATGATTTTTAAAGAGAAACACCATTACCTGCTATCAGAGCCATGGTTTGACAAAGCAAATCTGCTTAACACTACCCCAAACTTTGTTTTTTATAGGATGAGATATAACATCTTTCCATGACATCTTTGAATCCTCTAGGATCTGGTTCTGGCCTCTTTCCCATCATTTCTTTCCATCCTCCCTACACTGCAGCCACACCCCAGTATGCACAGTGCTCAGATGAGTTTTTCCATACTCATGCGCTGGCACACACTCACCTCTGACTGGAATGCCCTCCACACCTCATCCACTTGGCAAAATCCTCTCATCTCTCAAAACTCAGGTCAAATATTCTCTCCTTTTGAAAATACATTCATGGGCAGCCTGCATTTCCATAGCATTTTATCTCTCACACCACCATCTGTCACTGTCTAGTAAAAGCAAACCCTCTTTGCACTTACTTTGTACCAGGCTCAACTTTAAAACATTTTCTAATATATTAACTCATTTAATTCTCACAATAACCCTGTGGAGTAGGTGCTAATGCTATATCCCTTTTATAGGTGAGGAGACTGAGACACAGGGACAATAAATGATTTTCCCAAGATGACATCACACATTCATAACAGAATGGGAATTTGAACTCAGAAAGCATATCCTTACCGACCAAATCTTTGTTTGGTTTATACCCCAGTGATATGACCAATCATGCTTGATGTCAAATATTTGTAGACCTTCCTTTCTCCATAGTTAGATTTGAGTAGCCTGACAGCAGGGTCTGAGCTATATCTAATTGTAACTTCAGCATCTTTTGCAGAGACTGTGTATAGTAATTGTTGGATAATAATTAATCGGAAAGCAAGCAAAGCAAACCAAAGTACAGAGACAGGTGGGTGTATTAGACAGATTTTGAGGTAAAGAATAAAAGATGAAAGATCACCCTAAGAGTAAAATGTTGATATGATTTGTGGGTGTTTCAGTTTTGTGTTCATGTGTATATTTTTCTCTCAAGTAAAAAAGAGGACATCGTGAATGGTGTGACAGAGAATTAAGGAGGGAGCAAAGAGAGATGGAAACCGGTGTTGATCTCAGAAGGAGGTAGGAGAGTGCTCCAGGCTCAGAGAAAGGCCGGAGCACCTCGCTGGAGGGGAGAAAGCAGACAGAATCCCAGAGCTGGCTGCCAGCCGGTCCTGCCTAATCCTAGGCTATGATGGCCACAGATTTCAGGCAAGGGGAAATTCTGGGAGGGCTTCATTTGCAAGAGCTGATTTGCAGGATAGTGCATGGTGGTTGGATTGAAGGCAGCTGATGATTTTCTCCCATAGGAGAGATGGAAAACCCTTGATGACAGGGTCAGGCTTCTGCCTGGCCATGAGGACTAGGTCAGCCCATAGGGAGAGGAAACTCCAGTGGTCCTGTCGTGGAGAACACATTGAGTTACAAGGATGTGCTGCTCCAAGGTGCAGGTGACAAAGGGCCACACAAGAGTGGGCAGAAGAATATTCTCCCCATTGAGTTGAAGTTTAGAGTTTGACACCTGCTGGGTAAAATCTTCTAGAAACATGGCAGCACGGGCATTGGCAGCACTGTCAATGTCCCCAGAGTTCCCTGAAGAAGGAACTTCAGCAGCAGTTGTACCTTCTTTAGGAAGGAGACCCTTCAAAGAATGTTTCTGCCTTTCTGTCTTTGTCTCTCTATCACTCCCAATGCCCTCCATTGCCTTCCTTCTTAGGAGTGAGTTGCCTGATGGGTGGGGATGATGAGAGCCTTGTGTCAATTGGTTTGTGTACAATTCACTATGTATAATTTCTACACTGCAAAGGCAGCTGGGCCATGCCTTCTCTTGTAGTTTTTTTCTTTTTATTATTATTATTATCTTGAACTGCATATCCTCAGGGAAGGATGCGGTCACTGAACTCATTTTCCACGCTGCTGGTCTCTGCTCTCTCTGTTCAAACTTCTCCACCTAACACTGGATCAGTAATAAAATCAGCCCCTCACTGGAGACCTGGTATATTAACTATAGGATTAATGTATTAAGCCGCCCCTTTCAACCTAGGGTAAAAACTGGATGTTCCAGTCAAAACCTTCACAAGTAAATAATTTAATTCCTGTTTGGCCCTTTTGTGTATGTTCTCTCTATAGATTAGAGCCTGGAGAGAGGGGGATGGTTCCGTGGCATGTGGGGACTTCCCACATGGAACCTCAGGCACAGAGCACGTCTGTGACAGTGTCCTAGGAAGTTGTCATCAAACTGCAGAGGATTTCCACAGGGGAGCTGGCAGCAGGTAAGGAAGCTAAGTGAAGAAGTTCTGGAAGGTGAGTCCGGGCAACAGACATATCCATGAGCTCATGAACTAGACTCCCACACACAAGTGGGAAGACACTGTGGGCGCTATGTGAACAGATAGGCACAAAAGTCAACACGATCTGGGTTATAATATTTACAGTAATATCCCGTGGATAGCCAAAGACAGGTCAGGCCTGGAGAAATGCAGATCATGCTTCATCAGAAGACAGCTGGGAAGGGAGCTCAGGGCACGATCTTCCGAGCTGGTCTTTTCCTTCCACGTGGGTAACGTGTTAAGTGGAAAGGGAAGCCCTGTGTAAAGTGGCCTTGTGGTCTCTTGGCAAAAGAGTGGGATTTGGAAACAGAAAGATTTAACTTCCAATAACATGTCTCCCATTAACAGCTATGTGATTAGATGCAAATCCCTCAACCTCTCTGAGCCTGACTTTCCTGGAGAAAATTTGAACGATGTAGTAATCACCCTCGTCCCTCTCTGGTGATGCTGGTCCACATGATAATGGTAAATACCTTGTCATTGCACTTGTTAGGAAATTATAATAAATAGGAGTGATAGGTCAGGTAAAGACCATAAAAAAAATTGCAATTTGTCATAATGAATATGCTAATGGTAAATACCTTGTCATTGCACTTGTTAGGAAATTATAATAAATTGGAGTGATAGGTCAGGTAAAGACCATAAAAAAAATTGCAATTTGTCATAATGAATATGCTAACAAAAATAATCATTCTAAAAAATAAATAAATATTAGGAAATTTAATAAACTAGAATTTTTGTTTTGATGTACATTATAAATTATTTTAATCTTACATAACATTTCTAGATCAGATCAAAAATTTCAAGGAAAACAGTAAAAAAACCAAAAATCCTGAGTGAAGGAGGAAGTATTTGGTTTGAATCTCTACTGGGCTACTTTTAAGTTATAAGACAGGTTAAGTTAGATCAACTCTCTGAAGCTCAATCATCTCATTTGTAACATAAGGCAAATAAAACTCAGATTAAAATCTTGAAATCTATGATCTAGTCTCATTTTAGCAACAACCTTATATAGCTCAATACCTAATTTCTTGTAAACAAAGGGGATAGAAATATTCAAAGGCAAAGTCTAGTTATAAAGTTTGGTGGGACCAAGAAAAAACGTTTTCTCTTTTCTGCAAGTGATTTAATCCGCTTTACCCAGTGGGAAAACACTAAAGGCTATCATTTTGTTTTCCTTAGTTGAAGCTATTAACTGTAATTGCTTTCGTTAATAATACTTTACATATTATAATCAAAGCTCAATTTTTGTACTTATACCCTGCGGCCAGTTTGTAGAGTCACAATTTATAAATGGATGAAAAACAATTAATAACTAGAAAAACCATTAATGATCTTATGAACAAAGTGCCACATAATCTCCAATTGCAAAGTTATGTACAACAAATAAAACAAAACAAATGGCATCAGCTAGTGCTGGGGTCTCCCCGGTATTGACCAGAGTACTTTAATAGCAGAAAAATAATGCCTCTGAGGGCATGCTCCTCCTGGGCTTACCAAGGGATGTGTCTATTAATCTACTGAAGGTCAGATGCAGTCTATTATAGTTTCCGTGGGACGTTAGCCTTCAAAGAGAGAAACTATAATAATTTAAAGGGAGAAATATTGCATCTTCTCCCTTCAGCAGTGCTTTCTCGCTATAACCAGCAAAGCAGTATGTGATCGTGCTATTACCTCCCTGTCGTAGCAGGCCACCTTCTTGCCCCTTAAATGTCCCCTTAACTCCAGACCTCAGTCTATTCCTGAAACATGCTTAATGTTTTCTGCCTAGAACTTTGCCTGGAATAACTCTTCTGTGGATACCTTCTTGTATTCAGATCTTAGCTCTGAGACACCTTCCCCTGGACCGTCTTCTGATGCTGCTCCCCCAAACCCCCATCACTGTTTATCACAGTCTCTATTACCAGCTGAACTTACTAAATTCAACATCTGTTATGTATTATTCAGTACTGTATCCCCAGCACCTAAAGCATACAGGCTCAGAATCATAATAAGTACTCAATAAATATTTGTGGAATGAAAGAACTAGTTGATGAATTAATGAATTTCCGCCAGCTGCTGGAAAAAAGCAAATCATTACTTCCTGATGCCTTTTTTCTACCTGGAGAAGAGCAATTGCCATTGGCTTTTTCCTCTCTTTTATTCTTATCCCATTCATCCCCTTACTTCACCCCTCTTACTTATAGCTTAATTGCTAAACGCACAGGCTCAAATGCCCAGCACCCTGTGTTTGAATTTAGATTCCACATAATTGTAGGTCCATAAAGGTAAGCATCTGTTGGTTTTGTTCACAATATATTCCTAGGACTAGCAGGGGGCTAGCATATGCTCAATGCTTATTTATTACCAAATGACAGGGAAAATTTTAATGAATAAATGCTTTCTATTTTTCTACTTTCTCTCTGAGCGATGCCAGATAAGTTACTTAACCTCTCTAACTACATTTTCCTCATGAAAAACAATTCTAAAATACCATCTGCTATATGGGTTTATTGCAAGGATCAAATCAGATAGTTTGTCTAGCGAGAAAACTTTTCAATAAATGATTAAGAAATTATTATTAAAATATCCTCCACTCATATTTAAAATATAAGTACTAACTTTGGTCCATTCATTCTACTTGGATATTTTTTATCCCTGTATGACCTCTCTTCCAAGGCACCATTCCACCACCTCAACCCCCAGCTTTGAAGTTGTACAGAACTCCTTCCACCTGTGGTTCTAATTTCAAGACCAATTAAAACCTTAAGCTGGACATTAGACAACCTTGGCCCTCGGTGGTAGGGCTTGGAATGTCACTCTCCCTGGGCTCTCAATTTACTTCCCAAGACCCAAAATATCACCCACCCAGCAGGGGTGTTTTTCTTATAATGGAGATTCTTAGCTTGAATTCCTGAATTTGCATCATCATCACATAAGATTTCCTCTTTGGTACCAAGTTAGAATGAGTTCATCAATTATCTGGTTGGAAAAAAATCATTTATTTGCCTAGTTACTTTTGTAATAAACCCAGATGAGAGAAAAGAATCCAATAACAAGTCCCAATATGACTTCATCTTCACAATATCAACAGGAGTCATTGGTGCTGAGCTGCTTTAGTCCGTGCACCCTATCCCGTCACAGGCTAACACTGAATTAGTCTTCGAGCCTGAGCTTAGGCTTATTCCCTTTGTGGAAACGTCAATGTCTCAAGGCAAGTAGGAATCTCTTCTACATATCCAGAACCTCTTCTAAATTCATTTATTCAACACATATTTTTGTTTTCAATACCTACATGTGCTGGGTGCTTTTTCAGTCATTACATACAGCAGTAAAAAAACAACAAAACAGGTAAAAATTCCTGTCTTCAGAAACCTTACATTACGATAGAAGAAAAAGACAGTAAACTAGAAAAGCAAGTGTAATACAAAATGTGTTACATATTTTCTAAGCAGAAATATAAATCAGGGTAGGGAGGTAGGAGATATCCACAGGAGATGTAATTTTATATAGAATGTGCTGGAAGGTCTCACTGATTAAGGTGGCATTGCAGTAAAGACCAGAAGGACATGAAGGGTGAGCCCTGCATGTCCCTGTCTTATCACAGACTACATCACAGTAATGTGATCGACTCCTGTTCCTATCACAGTGTCAGTCCTGCAAAGGGAGCGGTCATGTCTATTCATACTCCTATTGCCAGAGCTTCGCCCAGGTCAGAGAAAGTACCGTGTGGGTTCCTTTCTCTACTATCACAGTGTAAGTCCTGCAAAGGGAGGGGTCATGTCTATTCATACTCCTATTGCCAGAGCTTCGCCCAGGTCAGAGAAAGTACCGTGTGCTCAGCACATATTGGTGGATTCCCTGCTGTTTTGCTGATCACAGCCTTGTTACCCTTCAGGGTCCAGGTCCTGTTTCACATCAGTGTCTTTCCATGAACGCCCACTGCCGGCCTGTCTCATCTTCTCAACACACAAGTCGGGATTCCTCATTCCTGTGTCCCCCCCACCTTGTTGGGATACTCATCCAGAAGGGCATTAAGGGGGTGCCAATCTATAACAGGGTATGAAAACATTTCTGAAAATGTAACTCAATGAAAATATATCTCCATTGCATCTTCTTTTCATGGTTGGGCAGATCAATTTTATAAGTAGTAAAGAGGTGGAGGTCAGACCCTCAAAGGTTATACATTTTACTGCTTGGTCATCATTGATCTGTATATTAGTCCATTTGGGACTCGGTGGCTTAAACAACAGGTTTTTGTTTCTCACAGTTCTGGAGGGTGGGAAGTCCACAGTCAAGGCTCTGGCAGATCTCTTTGTCTGGTGAGGGTTCTCTTCCTGACTTGCAGATGGCTTCCTTCCCCCTGTATCCTCCCATAACAAAGAGAAGAGAAAGATCTCTCGTTTCTCTTTCTTATTATAAAGACACTAATCTTATCATGAGAGCCCCACCCTCATGACCTCATGTAGGCCTGATTACTTCCCAATAGGGTAGTGAAGAGTTGGGATCTGTAATTCAACCTACAACATAATTCATTTCATTTCAAGGAGTTATTCAATAGTTACAATGCTTGTGTTCATGCAAATTAAGAACTTTTGATGACTAGATATAAGTCATAGCAGTGAACTTTATAAATCCTAGGTGCCTGTAGTTTGCATATACACAACTAAAGCATAGTTTATTTTTTAGCATAGCTAATATTTCTTGAATGTCTTTTTTGAACTTTTATCTTTAATATGGTAGCAATATGGTGCTATGGAAAGAATTCTAGTGGAAATTCAAACACCCAGGTTCCAGTACTGGATCTACCACCAATTAACTCTGACATGACCAGTAAATTATCTCAAATTCTTTTGCCATGTTCTCCTTTTCTGTAAGGGTTTGGACTGGATGGTTGCATTGCTTTCCATCACTACAACTGCATGAGTGTATGTTTACTGACATGGAAGTGGGCCAATAGACCTCGTCTCTTCTTTTTTAAAAACATTGTTGTTACATTATATTAAGAATTCTCAGTGCTAAAAATACACGTGAGAACCAAAGTGGGAGTCTTTTCTAAAGTCATAACAGCATTTAAATGTTCCTTGAATGGACCCAGAGTTAAGTGGGCCCCCATTTTTTGGCCATGCAGTGTCAGATGTAGAGGCTCTCTGGCCATGAGATAAAGGTCACACATAACACCAAATTTCAAATTGTGTTCAGAACAGAGAGATTTGCAAAGACGGAATGAATACACAAACCATGTTTTTTATATTGCTCAGGTTTATTTGGAAATCCAAAGTGCATTTTGTACACATGATGGTGTTTGTCTTTCTGAAATTGGCACAAATTGCAAATGTTTATTTGGGAAGTTAATAGCATCACATAACTTTTTGACACTGACATATCAGCAAACTGTTTTTACAGAGCATTGCATGCACTTGTAACACACCGCAACTGAGGTCTGATTCAAGCCAAAGTCCCAGGTGACTATAAGCTAAACAATTATTTTTTAGCCCTAATGTGTTTGCTTCCTAATAACCCGCAGCCTTAAAACTTTCTTTTTTTAATCTCTAGGCCTCAACAGAACAAGGCACATTCTGGAAGCCTACTTGTGGGTGACCAAAATGCGATTTTAAACATCAGCAGACTTTGATCAGGGCGGTTGCTTACTTCTAATTGTTTCCAGAGTGCTTTTTTGAAAATTTGTTAGATTACACATCACAAAACAAGGCACATTCTGGAAGCCTACTTGTGGGTGACCAAAATGCGATTTTAAACATCAGCAGACTTTGATCAGGGCAGTTGCTTACTTCTAATTGTTTCCAGAGTGCTTTTTTGAAAATTTGTTAGATTACACATCACATGCAATGGGAATTGATGGCTGAATTCACTGCCTTAATTGTTGGCTCAGAAAGGAGTTGCGTTTACTTCAGTTACACTCAGGAAGCTGAGCTTTTGGCCAAGCAACATCAAGGTGATTTCAGTTGCTGTCTCTTTTCACACATACCCAAAATAACGAGAAATGAACTGAGGGGATCCTTTAGGAAAGTGTGAGGTAATTGGTCACTTGTTGTTTTTCTTCAGCTGCACTAAATTTAATTATAGTTTTTTGGGTTTTTTTCCCCCTTTTTTCCTTTTTTATGGATATTAGAGCATACAAATACTATTAAGTTTTTCTTAACAAACCAGCAGTCAGAACACAATTTTCATCAAACAAAACTTCCTTGAAACTAGATATGTCAAAATCCTTCAATGCACAGGGGTTCAAATCAGTGTCTTTAACACAAAGTAAACGAGGAACCACATGAGTGAGAGGATTTCTCCCTCAGCAGCCCAGTGCTTAGCACTTTTCTCTTCTAATCCTCATGACCTCCTTGGGTGACCTCAGAGAATTCCCGCAGATTCACCAATGAGTTATGTGCAGATAACATTTAAAGTTCCATCTCCACCTTTAATCTGAGACCTTCGACCTATGCTCTGACAACCAGATAGATAGATACTGTTGACTAGATGGTGATTAGACGTACACCCCACATTCAACATGGCTAATGATAAGTTGGTTGGTTTCACCCACCCCACACCCCATACCCAAACCCATTTCTTTCTATACGTTTAATTTTGTGAATCTCTTCACCATTCTATCCTCTAATCACTGAGAAGAACTTAGAAATCCTCAACTGCTCTCTGCCTCCTGTATCCTGCATTCAATCTGTCACTAGGCCCTATTTATTCTATATCTTGACCCCCATGTTCTTCCTAAATTCATCCTACTTTTTATTCACAATGCCCTAGACACAGATTTCAAACAGGACCCCGAGTCTTCTAACTTGCCTATTACCAATCCATTTTATATTTTAACATCAGAATTATTTTTTTAAACCTATTTGAGATATCATCTCCAGGTTAAAGTTAGTTAATACTGTCTATAGACAAAAGGTTAAACTCCTAGGCTCCTAAGACTGCTATTTGCCAGTTCTAGGCTATATTTTGAACATTGTTCTCTGGTAACTCTCCTACTACCACCCTGAGTTCCAGTGATAAATTATTTGCATTCTGTATGATGTACTACCCAATGATTGATGCTCAGCACCTGCTCTTTCCTTTGCTATGAAGCCCACCACCTTCAAGTTCATCTTCAAATCTCAGCACGAATGTGACATTTTTTCTGTATCCTTAAAACATAGTCAACCACATTTCTCCTCTGTCTCTTACAGAATCTAGTGACAGGATGTATTGTTAGGGGGGCCAGTCATCCCTGTTTGCATGAGACTTTCCCTATTTCAACACCATAAGTCTCACACCCAGGTAATCACTCAGTCCCAAGCAAACAGGACAGTTGGTCACTTTTGACAGTGTATGGTCACTGTTTGCATGTCTTTCTCATCCATGAGACTATAAGCTGCTATAGTCAGTGAAAAAGTTTAACTTTTCTTTTAGCGCTGAAAGTTAGTATGATGTCTGCAAAGTAGTGGACTACATCATAGATTTAACATTCTAATAATGTGTAAAGTAATGCAAATCATAACTAAAGTCAAAATGTTTCATTATTTTAGTTATTATTTTAGCTATACTAAGTTTACTAAGTTTCCATTTATATTGTCAGAGCTGGAGCACAGACCCTTCAAACCCATTGTACAGACTAGGTCACCAGACCCCTCACACACCAGGCTGGGTCCCCAGACCCCTCAAACACAAGTCCATGCTAGGTAATTGGAAAGGATTTCAGAAGCTGTTGGTAGACAACACAAACTCAGTCCTCAGCTTCCTCAGCAGCAGCAGTTTACAGGTCCGGTAGCTTACAGGTCTGGCAGTGGCGGTGGCCTTGTGGAGGGTCCTGGGGGCACTAACAGCAGCAGCAGCCTCCAGCAGCAGTAGTGACCTCCCCATGCCCCCCCACCCCTGGGGACATCCCAGGGGTGGGAGGCACCATGGATCAGAGCCACTCATCCTTTATACTTAAGTCCATAACACAGGACACCTGGGTGCACATGAGAAATTTTATTAGGTAGTAACCGAGGAACACCTGAGTGCACGTGCCTATTTACATCAAATGCTCACAAGATTCTGAACATCTGAGGGGTCCTGACCATTTTCCTGTATTTTCCCAACATAATGTTTTGCTCTTTTCTGTTGAATCCTCAAAATCTTTGAAGGATGTCCACATTAACTCCAATTTTTAATACATGAAGAGAATACATCCATGAAAAACTTAGTGATTTTCCCAAAGTTACACAGGCAGACTACACTACACACAGATGTTTTTCTGATTACTAAACGATGCTTATCCCACCATGAAAACTGAGTGAATCACTGGCTGGGATATTCTGTGATGTGTTAGATGGAGTATTTTTCTACACACAAACTGATTTGGGGAGAAAAATGATTAAAATCAGATAAGCAGTTAATTACAAGCCCTTCCACTCAATTAAATTTTGAAATAGTTATTTGTTTGAATTAGATATCTTCAAACCAGATTGACTGTCTAGATAAAGCGAGTACAACCAGAACAATAAAAAACGAAAATAAATGTTACTTTCACAAGAACTGAGATAATTTAGAAAATGAGATCACTGAGATTTTCCAGTTAACATGTTTATAAGTCACAATCACACACATATTGTTTAGTCCAGTTCTCAGCTGGGGGTAATGCTGCCCTGTGGACGGTTTGGAATGTCTGGAGACGTTTTTAGTTGTCATAACCAGAGAGAGAGAGAGGCCAAGGATCATTCTAAACATCCTGTAATATACAGCACAGCCTTCCACAACAAAGAATTATCCAACCCAAAATGTCAGTAGTGTTAAGGTTAAGAAACCCTAGTTTAAACTGAAAAATAGATCAAGCAAAGGTTATCACTTACATATTTTAATTAACTTGATTGCAAAAAGTGTATTGTTAACAGAGGAGTCCACAAATATATTATTTGTATATACAGTATACACATATATATGTAAAACTATGTATGGTGTATTTTTTAATGGTGAAAGTAGAGGTGATTTTTATACAGTTTTGCTATATCAACATATAAAACTATTTTGATTTTTTCAAAAACATTGTCTTTTCTTGCTCTGATAATGAAACAATTTAGACTTACTTCTAATATCATTACTGAAATAGGAAACTTCTTTTTAAATCCTATAATAACACCATTGAAAAAGAATGAAAGCATTTTAGTCTATTTCCTTTCATTTGTAATTTGCAAAATTTTTAAAAATGTTTGTTATACTTACAAAAACAGTTTTGAATCATGCTTTCTTTTCTCAACATTATATCATGAAATAGCCATCTAAAAATGTCATTTCACTATTGAACAAATTCCATTGTATGAATAGACCATAATTTATTTAATAAATCTCCTAAAGTTGGATGTTTGGAATTTTTCCTCTGTGTTTTGCAATAATAAATAACACCATGATGAACAATCCTGTACATAAATCTTTAGCCCCTTCTCTGATTATTTACTTGGGATAGATTCCATGAACTAAAATGCTGGGGTCAAAATGAAGCCATTTAAGGTTTAGTGTTTCAGTGATATAATCCATAAAACAGAAATAATAAACTGTGGCCTCTCCCTAGTCCATAGTATAAAAAGGTCATGGAACAGCGATTTATTAACATAAACCATAGACTAGGCTTCCAACTGTGAAGTTATCACTACATGTGCAAATATAGATGGGGCAGAGAATACACAAAGGCCCTATTACAGAAATGGACCTGTTCATGTTTATTTCTGCTCTGGTTCAAAAGCTATGAGTCATATGCTTCTGTTTTCAGGTAGAATGTGACAGAAGGTTACAAAGAAAACTATGAGTGATTCCCACTCCCCCCAAAGGTACAGCAAAAAATAAGAAAAAATGTACTTCCAGCTTATTCTAACTATCACATGCACATATCATAACATTGAGTATTCATTCAGTGAAAATTTACTATATCGTAGATACTGCAGTCTTTTTCATTCTTTATTGTACATTTTGTTTCTGATTCTTATAACAATTCTTCTTTTTCTTTTGAATTTCTTTTGTCACTATTATTACTTTTTTGAAAAATTTATTTTTAATTGAAACATAGTTGATCGTACATTTCTGTGGGGTACAGCACTGAATAGCAAAACCTGTGTGCAATACATGATCCTCAAATCAGGATATTGCTGTATTTATCGTTACGCAATGTTAATCAATTTTTGTGATCCTTTACCAATTTCTTGATAACACTCCCTCCCTGTCCCCCTTTCCCATCTCTGGTAACCTCAATTCTGTTTTCTCCTTTTGAAAGTTCAACAAATTTTTGTAATTGTTGTATTTATCTTCTTTGGATTGTTTGTGGATTTTTTTTTTTCTCCCACTTACAAGTGAGGATATGCAGCATTTTTCTTTCTGTGCCTGTCTTATCTCACTTACTGTAATTTTCTAATTTTCTCGAAGTTCATCCATGTTGTTGCAAATAGCAGAATTTAATTCTCTTTTATGAAAGAGTAGTATTCCATTGTGTGTGTGTGTGCGCGTGTGTGTGTGCGTGTGTGTGTGTGTATGTATAAAACAATTCTTACATAAGTTTTATCTCCATTTCACAGATACAGACCCTGAGGATCTGAGGGCATTATGTAAATTGCTATGTAAACAGATAAGCAAAGAGTCTAAACATTCATTCTATGTGTGCGTGCGTGTGTGTGTGTGTATGTATAAAACAATTCTTACATAAGTTTTATCTCCATTTCACAGATACAGACCCTGAGGTTCTGAGGGCATTATGTAAATTGCTATGTAAACAGATAAGCAAAGAGTCTAAACATTCATTCTNTCTGAGGGCATTATGTAAATTGCTATGTAAACAGATAAGCAAAGAGTCTAAACATTCATTCTTATGACCCCTAAATAATTGTTCTTCAACCCAAAAGTTCACTTCATGTTTACAATATTCATAGTCACACATGTGAGTCTACTAAATGTAATTATATAGATATGAGTTAATACCTTCTTTCCCTGTATCTAGTATGCCTCAAGCCTATCACCCATCATTGCTACCCATCAAGCCACAGTAGGCTTCTGTCTAGGCCTGACACTGCAGATTCCACCCAATCATGTTTACAGTGACATCAGGGACACAAGGAAATGCACATGAATTCTCACTTTGAAGACTTCACACTGGAGAGGGATTTAAAATATAATATTCCTTTTGGGCTACAGCCTTGGAAACATGAAGCTGTCCTTTATGACAGCTTTTCTGTATTTCTCTCTCCGACCTCTCACGTGTGAGGAAGCCATTCTCAATTACCTGGAATCAGTTGTCCTAAGAAAAAGGAACCACCCTTCTGTGAAAGCACTATGGGGTACAGACTGCCAAATGCAGAGATGCTATGTATAGGGTCTGAGCTCTGGTTTTTGTTTTTCATTTTCTTAAATTGATTGAACTCAGGGATTTTCTTTCATTTGAATTTGTCCTTCAGTGTCTTTCACCTGATCAAATATATGAGTCCTTTTTAAAAATACAAATCTTACCATAAACTCTTTGAAGTACCCCCCCACAAGAAGTGTGCTTTTTCTTTTTTGTTCCTCCATTATTTCTCTTTTCAATTCATGATCGGGCTATTGTGGTTCCCGGTTCCCTTCCTCACACATACCCGTCCATTGATCACTTGGTGGGGGAGGTCGTCTTTCTCCCTCTGACTGAGTTCTTCAGGCACTCCCCCATGACCCACATCCATATACATTTTCTGTATTCATCCTCCGGTTCCCTTCCTCACACATACCCGTCCATTGATCACTTGGTGGGGGAGGTCGTCTTTCTCTCTCTGACTGAGTTCTTCAGGCACTCCCCCATGACCCACATCCATATACATTTTCTGTATTCATCCCCTGACTTACTTTGTGTATTGTCTCCTTTAGTAAACAATTTTCACACATCCACTTTATTCCTAGGTTTCTTCTCACATCTTTAGATTTCTTCCTAACTCATCCCCTTCTCTCTTCCACCTCCCCATAGACATCTGGGTTCCCAAATTGTTATTTTCTGTATATCATCATTTGGCCAATAATAGATGAAATATGTGTGCTTTACAAATGCTATATTTAAAACTCATTGGGTAGCTGTGGTCTCTATTAGCAGGCAACCAGTGAATCTGAACGTACCGATGTAAGCATTCTCCTAAACCCTTGTAATAGATATTCAGATTGTCAATGTTCAGTTCAGTTTAATATTCTGGTAGTGCTTACTGTACACAAGGAGGCATTAGTGATGCAATCATCCATAGACTAAGAATCACATTTAGTGAGGTGAAGTGACCTGCCCAGGAACATGCACCACTAAGGCTTTGTATATGTGGCCTCATGTCTCATTCAGGCTTTCAGAAACATTCACCACAATCACTTTCATGCCTCTAGTACGCTTGCTTTCTCTGTCCCTCTTCTACCTAATCTTGATAGGGAAGTCCTTGAAAGTGCAATTCAGACATCACCACTGTTCGAAGCCTTCCTCTACCATCATCCCTGCATGTCAGGAAGAAGTATCCACACCTTGCTGTAACAGCTGTCGCTCTAGTGCAGCAGTTGATGCCTTACATACAGCAGTGTCTGGTCCCTGTCATTCTTCCCCGTCAGTGTCTTCCTCATCTCCTACCCACCTTGTCTGGCAAAATGATGCTGAACAGACATTTGCCTGGATAAATTACCAGGCAAGCAGTGCTCTGAATTTGAAAGCTACTAAAGAAGACATTACAGTTACAGTCTCCACCTTTTGGAATTAGCATAAAATAGTGCTCCAGGTACTAGGAGTTCTCTGAGTTTATTGCCCAGCTTTTCTCTATTCAGTCAAAATGGTTAAATTGATGATTCTTGTTGCAGCTTTCTTGTAATGCCACATGAATGCTCTCTGAAAACCTGCTTCTTTTACATTCTAGTTTACCAAGCTGATGACTTTGATAAGTAAGGCCATGAAGTCAAACATTCTGGGATGGAAACGGATAGCATAGTCCTAAGAAGGTAAAATGGCCTGTTTCAGTTTCTCATCTGTTAATCGGGGCCAATATTGCCCACACACAAGATTTTTGGGTGCCTCGTATATGAAGATAAATATTAGAAGCAACTGACATCCCAGTTGGGGAAGGTAGACTGATGGCCCCTCCAAGATGTCCACACGCTGGTATCCAGACCTGCAAATATGTTGCCTTCACATAAATGACTTTGCAGATGTGAGCAAGGTTAAAGACTTTCAGATGGGAAGATTAACCTAGGTTGCCTGGGTGGACCCAATTGCAGGAGTTCTTAAAAGAGGAGCTCCTGTGTGGCTGTGGTCAAAAAGAGGTGTGACAACAGAAGAATGGCCAGAGAAATGCCACACTGCTGGCTTTGAAGACAGAGAAGTGTGGACTCTCAGAGCTGGAAAAGGCAAATAAACTGATTATCTCTGAGACCTTCCTTGGAAAGGAACACAGTTCCGTTGACATCTTGGTTTTAGCCTGGTGAGAACCCTGAGGGACTTCTGACTGTCAGATAATACATTTGTGTTGTTTTAAGCCACTAATTTGTGGTAAATAAATGTTTTTCCTAGACTTATTTAAATGCTGCTTCATCATATGGGCTTCTAATGAAAACAATGAGGGCAGGCACTTACAGATCATGAAATTCATTAACCGTATTTTTATCTGGGCTGACTGTTCAAGTGAACGATTGCTTGAGTAATGGAGAGGACACTTGCTCACTGACCATTTCAAGTTCTTTCCTGTGTGCATTAGAGATTGGCTGCAAAAATCAGCAGATTTTAAAGGACTTAATGTTATGCAATAGCTTAAGAAATGAATATTAAACTATAATTATTTGCCTCATTCATTCATTTATCATTCTACAAATATCTGCTGAGAATTTTCCCAAGGAAAGAAAATATTCAAAGTGGAATAATGTACTTAAAAAACCCCTTCTGCCCTCATGGTACTTCCAGACCAGTAAAATACATATAACCACAATGCAATAGCCAAGAGCCTTCTTTCCCTTACAACTCCAGGTCTTCTCAACACAGTCCCTGGCCTGTAGGAGTTTCACACAAAGTGATTGGGAAGTTTGTTGAATTAGCTGTCATAAGATAATAATGTGATAACTTACAAAACAGATGATTGGCAAATACTTCATAGACGAGATAACATTTTAAATTAATATTAAAGTCCAGGAGGAAGGGAGGGTGCTTAAGAATTACAGGTAATTAAATTTGAAAAGCTAGATTGTGTGTGAAAATGCAATAATGAAAAATAGGGCTAAATAGCAGGTTGTAGACCGATCATAAGAATTCGGATATCCAAAACAGAGTCACAGCACTAGAAATCTAAATGAAGTTTATAAGGAGCAACAACAAATGGTTCTCTAGTCAAATAAATTTGGCCAAATTGAACAAAGTTAGCAGGTCTTTTTAGACAGAGTCACAGCACTAGAAATCTAAATGAAGTTTATAAGGAGCAACAACAAATGGTTCTCTACTCAAATAAATTTGGCCAAATTGAACAAAGTTAGCAGGTCTTTTTAGTGCGGGACTTTTTTAGGCTTCATGAGGCTAACATGCATTAGGCTTTCCAAGCAAAGGAAAACACATCTGTATAGGGACCTACTGCTCCATAGCCAAATAGCTCAGAACAGTGACTTTAAGTAAGGCTTCATTATTTCTCCTGACTGTGGGTTGACCAAACAGTTCTGCATTCATGCCTGCATTTGCTTTCAGCTGGAGGATGGTCTGGAGGAAGGTTCACCTGCACCACTGGTTTTCTCTACCCAGTAATTTTGTTGTAGTTGTTAACTGTTTTTGTAGTATTTTCTGTTTGATTTTCTAAATCTCAGTTTCCTTCAAATGATGGCAGAAATATTCCAAAAAGACAAGAGTGGAAACTACAAGGTTTCTTGAGATCTAGGCTCTGATGACACATATCATCACTACTGCCACATTGCATTGGTCAATTGAGTCCCCGGGTCAGCACCCATTTGAAGAAGTTAAGAAACAGACCTTTTTTTAAAGAGAGGAGTGGCAACTTCGATTGTAAAGGGATATGCATACAGTGATGGAAGGAACTTGCAGCCATATTTTGCAATCTGTTAGTTGAGTTAGATTAGTTCGCTCCAAAAGTAATGTAATCATGAAACTTTTCTCATTATCTTTTATGTACCTCACCTTGTATCTTTCAGTTTGCTAATGCTGATATAAGGCTTTGAATTATACAATAAGACATTGTATAATTTGGGACTACTGGAGTTTTTAATTAAGTATTTAACTTTAAAAGAAACATACTTTATAACATACAGCTTCCTCTCTTGGAAAAGACACATATGGGGGCATTTAAGGAAGGGATAGAGGAAAACAATTTAATAATAGATTGTTAGTGTGACTCAGATGAGTAGAAAAGAGATCTTTATTCATGTTAAATGGTAATGGTATGAGAAAGGAGAGAGTAAAGGTATGTTATATTCCAAAGATAGAATCTGTGTAGTCTGACTGACCACTTATACGATAGCTGAGCATACAGCAGGACAGGGGTTAGTGAATAATAATAATAAAAAAAAACACCAAAGTTTGCCCCACAGATTCAAGCTTTTTGGTGATTAGGACAATGGTGAAAACATGGACAAAAAGAAGGTAGTTAAGAAGTGACAAATAGTGATAAATTTATTGTGCATATTTTAGGGATGGAGTGTCAGTATACCTATCATGTGGATATACTTGGTAGAGTTTTTTCACTTCAGCACTGAATTTCTGGAAATCTATTAGTTTTGGAGAATTACATATAGCAGATTAATTCATTATTGACACGACAAATGCCTCCACAAATATTCAGTGACATGATACAGTAAAAACTATGACAAATGTAGATCTTGCCATCTCAGAGCTTGTAAGTAACTAACTAGGCAATTAAGATACAATGTCATAAGTAATAAGACAAGAAAAGTACAAAGTGGTAAGGGTAGAAACCCCTTTTAAACTATGCATGAGGGTACGGGGGGTGAGTATGAGGTTGTAACAGAATGTATGCTTTGTAGAAATCAAAACATAAAAGCAGATGAATGGGAAAGAATAAGCATCTCCCAAAATAGTGTAGAGATTCAAAATATGGAAAGAAAATGAGACAGCCTTAGTCTGCATCAAAAGTTGCTGAAATTGAGGAGGATCAGTCCTGACAAAAGATCATAATTGGAGAGTAGTTTCTGGATGGTGGTAAAGATAGTGACTCAGTGGCAAAGAAAATATGTGAAGAGCAGCACATTGCAGAAGTTTGGTAGTGAAAAATGAAGATAAAAAGGAAGATGCTGTGAGAGGAAACTTATACTGAAAGAGTAAACAATGGACATGTTTATGAGAGGAGACAACATGTCATTGTACAGGTCATGATTAAGTATAACAGAGTAAAGGGTGATGATGCTGCAAAAAGCAAAACGAACACCGCAGTGAATACTTATTACTGTCTACTTAAGGATATTAATCGTTGTTAGGAAAACTGTATTGAGTTCCTCAGGAAGTAGAATCTGAGACAACCTTTAGCATGCATGATGTCTATTAAAGACACCTGTAGATGGGAGAGGAAGGAAGCAGGATTGGACAGAAGGAAAAGTCAAGCATGGTGGACAATATAATGGATCCTCAAAGATATTTACATCTGGATTCTTGGAATTTGTGAATATGTTAGGTTACATGGCAAAAAGCAATTAATGTGGATGGAATAAAGGTTGCTACTTAGATAACGTTAAGATATGGAAATTTGCCTGAATTATTCAAGTGAGCCCAATGTAATAACAAGAATCCTTAAAATTGGAAGAGGGAAGCAAAAGAGTCAGTTTCAGACTGATGCAGTATGAGAGGCTCAACTGGCCATTGCAGGCTTTGAAGATGAAGGAAGGGGACATGACCAAAGAATGTGGGTGGCTTCTAAATCCAGGAAACACAAAGAAAATTTTTTGCTAGAGACTCCAGAAAGGAACACAACCCTGATGACATTTTGATTTTAATTGTGTGAAACTTGTGTCAGATTTCCAATGTAGAAAAGTATAAGATAGTAAATTTGTAATGTTTTATGCCACTTACTTTGTGGTAATTAGTTATAGCAGCATTAGAAAACTAATGCATCAAGCTATGAAACAGGTTGAACAACACCCCGGGCCAATCCCATGGGCAGCTCAGGAACTAAAATATCCCTTAAGGATTGACCTGAGTGGGGTCAAGATGGCAAGCCTTTATACTTCCTCACTGACAAGATACTGGATGTGGGGTGTCCCAGGAAGAAAGACCTTAGATGAGATGCCTCACTGTAGCTGGCGCACCCCCTGAAGATACTAACAGTTGAAGCTTGTCTGTAATAGTACCCCCAACAGGTCATGCCATAGGTCTTTCACTGAAGGGGATCTGGACAGCATGTGACAGTGTCCACCAAAGTAATCATAAACCTTGCCATCCAAACTAGGCATTTAAAAAAAGAATACTATTAATAATTATGCCTGGACTACAAGTTCATATCATGTCTGTCCTGCTCTTTTCAGGATCAAGATCTTATTTATATTGGGGGGAGGGAAAGGATGTTCTTGCAATAATTATTTGGAATATAAAAGTAATTCCATTTTATGTTAACTCTATTCCTCGATTCTCAGTCCCTGAACCTTCACGTCATCCTTGACTTCTCTTTTTATTTCACACCCTATATACAACCATTTAACAAGTCTTTTCGGCTCTACCTTTACATTAATCCAGAACAGAAATAGTTCTCATTACCTCTCTGTATTAGTCCACTTTGGATGCTTATAACAAAATACTTGAAACTGGGTGATTTATAAAGAAAACAGAATTTTTTGTTTACAGTTTCTGAGGCTGGAAAGTCCAAAGTCCGTCTGGTGGCAGTGACAGTGACCCGGGGGTCTCACATTGCAAGATGGTGGAAGCAGAGAGAGCAGAGAGAGAGAGACAGACAGACAGACTCTCCTCTGTCTCCTTTTAAAGCCCTCAGAACCATGCCCCTGACCACCATTTTCAATCCATCCACTAGGACATGGTCCTACAATCTAATCACTCTTCAAGGCTCCTCTTTTCAATTACCGTAATAGAATTTCCCACCCTCTTAACAGTCACAGTGGGAGCTAAGTTTCTAATACATAAAACTTGGGGGACACAATTCAAGCTTCCGTGAGTTTTGGGGGGACATAATTCAAACCACTACACTCTCCTATTCCCATACTGATCCAAAGTCAGCATTTTTTTTCTTCTGGATTGCTGCGGAATCTTCCTATCGTATACTCCGTGCCTGACCTTTCTCAACAGGCTGGTTCTTTTGAGATGTAAGGTAGGTAGGTCCTGCTGCTCCTCTGCTTACAATGCTACAGTTCATGTCTCCTCATTTCGCTTAGTGACAAAGCCAGTATCTTTCCATGGTCCACACAGTTACACATGATCTTCCCCCCAAGATACGCCTTTGACTTCATCTGCCACCATTGTCTCATTTTTTGTAGTCCTTTCCAGCCACAGCGCTCTCTGCTATTCCTCAAACATTCCAGGTACACTGGCCTTAGGTCATTCATACTAACTCTCCCCACTGCCTTGAATACACTTCCTCAGCTATCTACTTGGCTAACTCTTTCACCTCCTTTGGGTTTTTGCTCAACTCTTACCTTCTTAATGCAGCCCGTACTGGCCACTCTGTTAAGCTTTGCAACTGGAACCTCAGCCTGCTTCGTCTGTCTTGCCCAGTCTGTATCATTTCTCCCACATAGTGCTTGTCCATTCTGACATATAATGTTCACAATTAAAAAAAAAAAAAATTCTGCCCCTTTCATTAGAATATAATCTCCATGAAGGCAGATTTTAGGTCTGTTCATTGATGTATCCCAAGCACCAAGAATATGTCTGGTGCTATGGATTGAATGTTCCCTACAGATTTATGGAATCTTGACTCCTATTGTTATAATATTAAGTGTGTGGGAAATCCCACTCTGGTGTTTGAAAGGTGGAACCTCGAAGAGGTGATTGGATCTTGAGGACTGTACCCTCCTGGATGGGTTAATCCATTCATGCAGTATAGGGTTAATGGTTTAATGGGTTATCAGGGAGTGGTTCTGATGGCTTTATAAGGAGAGCACATTAACTTTCTTGCTCGTGCCATTTTCTCCATGTGATACGCTGCATCCCACGGAATTCTGTATAGAGCCCCACCAAAAAGAATGCCCTTGTTAGGTGTGTTCCCTAGACCTTGGGTTTCCCAGCATCCAAAAATGTAAAAACTAATTTTATTTCTTTATAAATTACTCAATGTTAGGTATTCTGTAATTGACAGCAGACTAATATACTTAGCTAATAGGACACATTCAATTAATATCTGTTGGCTAAATATATTTTTATAGCACTCTTTGATATGGTAAGAAGCCTCATTGGATTCTGTTGTCAGAATATTCAGTGAAGGACTGTAGCCTACAGAATTCAAGACTAATTCTTTAATATGAAAATTAAGACTTTCCACCCCTTAGCATAATTTTAGAAAATTTGTATATACTGCCTATATCTTGATTTTCTAATCTGGAACAGGTAGCTATAATCTGCTTGCCAGGGTTAAGGGAAATGTCAGTAATAAAATACAAAGCACTGAACACAAGGTCTTGAAAATGGTGAGTGTTAACAACATGGTAGGTATTATCATTTTTATCGTATTTATCTTTTTTTTTTTTTTTTTTTTTTTTTTTTTTTTTTTTTTTTTCC
>NW_007736146.1:15755-18746 GCF_000696425.1 Galeopterus variegatus | reverse complement strand
CACTGCATTCCAGTGGATGTTTGGTGAATATATGCATTTAGCCACCTAATTATAACAAGAATTGACTCTAGTCAAAGGCATTGTTAATATGAAGGTCACTTCCTCTACATCTGCTTAAATCACAATTCAGTAAGAAAAATGTAATAACTTCAGAAGTTATGTAAAATGATGCCTTATTAGTTTAGTGGAATTAAGAATAGAATAAAAAGAGTTGAGATTAAAGGCACAAAGCCTCGATGTTATGAGTAGAGTATTATTTTTAAATAACTCAGGTTTTTATAATTGAACAGCTGAAAGATTTGCATATGGTTAGCTTAAACATCACTTATATGCTGTCACAAAATGAGAATTACCTGTTTTTATCAAAACACCTCACTTCATAGGCAATTTACTTAATATAATTTGCATAATTTCAAAAAACATGCAAAATGAACTTAATATGCATTATTCATGATGATCTCAAAAAGAGCTTTTCACAATTTGCTACACTGATATCCTTTCTCATTTGTAATCCACATCTGCAAAAAAAATTTAATATTCAGTAGCCATAAGGTTATAAGACTTGGTGATAGTGAATTCTCAAAGAACATGGGTTTCAGAGTCATCAAATATTTTACTAAAGGAGATGCACATAATTCGCTTCATCCTCTAAATCCATCAGGTTAATTAAAATGAAATCATTGAGATGACTTTGGTTGAAATAAAATAGTCTCAGAAAAGAAAAAAGAGAAAGGAAGACACCAAGAACGGAGGCGGCATGACTTATGAAGAATAAAGACTGGAAGCCAGAGGCCTGGGTGCTATTTCTGTGTCTGCTGGCAACTCTTCAGCTTAGCAAACTTGCTCAAATCACCATTCATGACTTACCTTAATTGCCTCACCTATAATAGACATCCCACTAAGGTTTCTTCCATTTCTAAATGGATTTCTAGAAAATCACAGGATATTTCCACTACCTCCTCATCACAAATCACACTCACGAAGCATTAAGAAAGCATTGATTTTATAACCATATAAATATTTATAATTTTTTAAATTTCTATATATATATTATATATAATATATTTTCTTTATAATATATAAAATGTATAATTGTTCACAGTTTGAAAAATAGATAAATACTGTTGAAGCGTGTTGTATATTTTACCACAAAATCGGTGAGGAATTCAAGTTTTATGGTGCATACAATTTATGTAATTTGGAGTGCCTGATTCAGGACAAGGAATATAAAAGTAGACATGGATAATTAGATTTGGCTAGTATGTTATAGCTTTGCTAGAGCACCTCCCCCTCAATCCACATGCCCCTGTTCACCCCAGCCGAGCTCCATCCCAGGGCCTTCCAAGTGGTCCTGCAAGCGACAAGTCCTGGATTTTAAGCTATATAAGCTACATAGTAAGACTACCTCTGTCTACAAAGCACTGCTGCCAAGTCTGCAGGTAAAATAGGCACTTTCACTCATTTCTGGTATACTACTGGGAATTCATCGCAATTAAATAAACCATTGTGCTGAAAACATTTTTATTCATAAAAATGTTCATGTTGGGCCGGCCGGTGGCACACTGGAGAGTGCGCCGCTTGGGAGCATGGTGGCGCTCCCGCCGAGGGTTCGGATCCCATGTGGAGACCGGTTCCCGCTCACTGGCTGAGTGCGGTGCGGGCGCAACACCGAGGGTTGCGATCCCGTTGCCGGTCCCCGGTATGGGCACAACACCGAGGGTTGCGATCTTGTTACCGGTCAGTAAAAAAGACAAAAAAAGTAAAAAAAAAATGTTCATGTTCATTTCAATAACACTTAAATCAGTAAAAATATAGAACCACTTATATAAAGTTAATTAAATACCTGTTTATGCATATCTACTTAAAAAAAGACCTTGCAAACATTGAAAATGAAGCTTTAAAAGATTTTCCAAAATTCTGGGATGTTTTAGGTAAAAACGCAGGACACAAAACAGGTGTATATGGTACAGTCTGCATCATTTTATAAACAAACATAGCAAGACTGGGAAAAAAACCAACAAAATCTTAATAATTGTCCCTTTAAGTAGTGGGAACACTACTGTTATCTCCTTTTTTCTTATCTGTGTTTTTTTTTCCCCTATAGTAAATTTCCATCTCAGTAGAAATTGTATACAGTAAAATTTTTGAAGCAAACACAGAAAAATAATTAATATATATAGGCTTGGTTTATCATCAGCAGTACCTTGAAATTCTCAAAAGAAAATTTAAATATTAATTTACTTTAATATGTAAATAGGTTTATACTTTCCAGAATGTTTTTTCATCTAGGCTGAGATGTTATCTGGCTTTGAAACCACCACTTTATGATGAAGTGTTATAATTTCTAGAAGGCCAGGCAAAAAAGAAAATACACTAAGAGAATGACCAGCAGCAAACCAGGGGCCCCCTTATGTGGTGTATGTTTTCTCTTGACCTCCTTTCAGTCTGCAAGCCTCTCCTCAAAAATCCCTGGAGCACTCTAGCTGTGTCAATTTTACTTTATCAGATCCTATCATTAAAATATTACTTAGCTATTACTTAGAAATATGAAAACAAATGAGCAACTGGAATAACAATGTAACAATTTAATATATAGTAAATATTTTTAGAAGCAGTTAACAATATTTAAGATTTCAACTTTCTTTTTTTAACTTATTTATAACTCTCCTATGTGAAAGCTTGGTTAAAAGCAACCAAAGTGCCCTGATTTCAAACACTCATTGAGTTGTTTTCTGATTGTGTGACTCAAGATGGTTCAACTTCTTTTGAATTATGTTTTCTCATCTCTAAAAGGATCTAGAAAGTGTTTAAATGACATAAACTAGTATAAGTGGCCTGATATAATAACTTGGTAATAATATTACATTTTTACTAGCTTGTACAAGATAATTGTGAACTGAACACAATATTTTTGCTAAGTTTACTTTATTCTTTTGTTTCCTAACTTCTATAATGGTTTTATGGAACTTCTCTTTTAAGGCATTTTTTTTT
>NW_007736146.1:12831-14676 GCF_000696425.1 Galeopterus variegatus | reverse complement strand
TTAAAGACACTGGTTCTTTTTTAGTTGAACTCTACTCATTAAAATTCTTCCCAGTAAAAATAAAAGGTTCATTTTTTTTTTCATATCTACTCAACTTCTAAAAGAAATGTAGAAAATAAGTGCCACAGAGGCAGAATTTTCTTTTCTGTCTTGTCCGCTGATATATCCCAAGCATGTAAAACAATGCTTGGCACATGTCCATATTTAATAACTATTGAGTGAATGATTGAGTAAAACTGTCTATGTAAAAATGGTTCTTATCTCTTGTTTCTCCACTATCCAAAAAGCTGGCTTCACAGGTGTTGCACCAGTGCAGTCACACAAAGCCTGATGCTTACAAGGGTCCACTTCTTGGTTTAATGCTCTGCTATTATTGACTTAAAGTTCTTAATAATTTTATTTTTGAAAATGTGTTTTTCAAGCGAAGTGTTATGGGAACAATACAGTATGTACCTGAGCAGTGGATATATGTCAATATCAGTGCCCAACATTACTTGCCATTCCATTTGAATATAGAGTTTTCCAAGTCCCCTCTCCCCAAGAGCACAGAATTCTCATGGACCATGATGCATGGGAACTCAGCGATTCTCCAAGCCAAGTATGAAGTGTGCTACATCTGTACTATGTAAGTGGGGCATTGGCAGCCTTGAGAGGACATGTTTTCTATTCAGTTCAGAACTCTCTTCTGTCAGAATGAAGGCAGTGGTGCATTAAGAAACACAAATGACCAGAGAACTCTATCAGATCCTTTTTTTTTTTTTTTTTTGGTATTACTTCCTCACATTAGACTTATGATGAAAATCATGACATAGAAGGAAGGGAAAAGATAGGACAACCCATACTTCTATTCAATTTTTCTCAATCATCAGCAAGCTTAAGGGAGAGTGCTGGTAAAATGTGTACATATCAAAAGGTCAAATAAAAACAGTCAAGTAGGTTTTGTGCAGCATTTCCACTGTTCTGGTAACAACANCACACACGCACACAATTAATAGTAAGACAAGGGTAGAAATGACAGTCCCAGCTTAGTCTGTCCCTCAGCTTATAGAAAGAATGTTTTGGTCCTGAGCTCATGATAATATGTATAAACAAACCTATGCAAGTTTCAAGTCAAAAAAAGAGCTTTAGACCCTCTGTCTTATACTTCCCACAGTTAGGACGGTCTATTTACTATGGATCCAGCAGCATTACTATCACCTGGAAACTTGGAACTACAAATTTTCAATCCCCATCCCTGACCTATGGAATCAAAAATTGCGGATGGAATCCAGCAATCTGTGCTTTAACCAGTCCTCCAGGTGACTCTGAGCATGCTAAAGCTTCGCAAGCTCTGGGCTAGAAGTCTTATTTTCTCCATGCCCTCAGTTTAGGGCTACTAAGGCAGAAAATTTATTAATGGCTTATCTTGCTGAAAAATGTATTTGCAAAATAATGACCATATCAGTGATTTATGAATTAGAGGAGAGAACCCTTCTCAGTTGCAAATTTGTATGGGAAGCTGATGAAGAGTTGCATTACATCTGTTTTACCAAAACATGTAGGAAATTTAGGACAAATCCAATTAGTGGTTTGTGTTTACACCGACTGCCAAGAAAGAAACAAACATAAAAAAAAAATGGAGTAAATGTCATTTAACTGAATTATTTGATTCTCTTTTTTGGCATTCTGAACCAGGGAAACAATCAAAAAAGTAAAAAAAAACTCTATCCTCATTTACACATTTAGTGGATTCCAACATATTCAATCATCTTTGGAAAATCCAATTGTATAATGAGATTTTTTTCTTAAAGACACTGGTTCTTTTTTAGTTGAACTCTACTCATTAAAATTCTTCCCAGTAAAAAT
>NW_007736146.1:9191-11749 GCF_000696425.1 Galeopterus variegatus | reverse complement strand
TTTATTTATTTGTTTGTTTGTTTTATCAATATACAATGTAGTTGATTTTTGTGTCCCTTTACTTATTCCTCCCTCCCTCCTCCCACTCCCCCTCCCACCCGTCAACATCATATCTGTTCACTTGTCTTAACAAGTTCAAGGAATTGTGATTGTTGTGTCTTCTTCCCCATTCCCCCATTTGTTTGTGTATTTATTTATTTATTGCTTGCTATTTTTAGGTGCATGACGTAGCCTCTACCTCCTCGTATCCTTCACCTCCTCGTCTGCGAATGGGGGTTGCTAATACCTACTTCTTAGAGCTGTGAAGAGAATAAAATATAATATTTTATGGGAAGTTAAAATAAGATAATGTATATAAAATTACTGCTATGAGTGGTTTCAGGTTCAGGCATGTGGTACAATAGGTTAGGCATTTTGGCATCATCATTAAAAAAAATGCTACAGTGATAAGCTCTGTGCAAAGGAATTCAAGTTTTAAAAAATGCTTCATGAACTCTTTGGACTTCAATTATTATTTTTTTTTATAAAATGGAGAAAATAATAATAATAATAATACTTTATTACTACTTCTTGAGAGGCAATGAGACATACAAGTCTTTAGGAATATATCGTTTCGGGCACATGGTAAATAGAATTCAGTAGATATTACTCTTTTCTCTGTAAGTTCTCATATTAATATTTTGGACTTCATCTCACGTCTATCTTTCCCATTATTCTGAGTCCCTCCTGGGTGGTGAGTGTGTCTTGCTCTTCGTATCCCCAGCACCTGCACAGAAGTGGTCTGTAAGTGCATAATGAATAAGAGAGTGAGGTGAGTCAGACCTGGACACCTATTCGCATTTCCTTGTTACTTGATAGTGATTAATGCAAACCTGGTTGCACTGACCTTCACAAGTACTGAGGAAATAACTTTCTTCCTTTAGAAGCAGTCAAGCTGAACCATCATTTGCTAGGCTCTCTGCCAAGGAGAAGGCACAAAAGAGTACTTCATCCAATTTATGAAGGCATAGTAAAAGTAAAGGCCCCGCAGAGATCCTGAGGACACGGGGCTCCTGCAGCTGAGGCAGCAAACAACCTGGTAGATGCTCTGCAACCCTGCTCAATGCATCACAGTGAAGCACAGGCACCAGTGCACACAAGAAAAGCAGAGGGTGTGTGAGTCCTGTGTTAATCCCCTCTGGAGAACAGAATGAATCATCTTCAGGAAAAAAGCAATGCTTCATGCAATGCCATTTTCGAAATCCAAGTTGGGTTAGGGGAGTGATGGGCCTTAAGGGAAGCAACAGTGGGTGATGTGTGCCCAATGAAAAAGAATCTAAGGGAAGGCTGCTGAATTTCTCGTGGTCCATCTCCAAAGGATGTTCAGGGTTTCAGCATTGCTTTGCTAAGAGGGTTGTGCCTTTCTGATATTCAATGGCTTTGTATTTTTGTGATTTTAAGAGCAACATATGCCTATTGCAAAACATGAAAAAAATATATTACCAAAGAATGATGACCCCCATTCAGAGACAGTCACTTTTTGAAATTTTCCTATATATTTCCTCAAGTTTTCTATAAATTGATATCTATGTGACGAGGCATAAATTAAACAAGAAATTCACATACTTCACATTGTTCTTGGCTGTTAAAAAGAATTCTGTCTGGGCCCACCCAAGTCTCCTTCCACTCCCTTGTTCAGCCCTCCATGGACAGTCCTTCTATTTCTAGACCAGCTGGTTGGGCATTATGTGTTACAAGTCAGGACCAGTGAGAGGGCAACAAGCAGACACATTGGCTTGGAGTGAGGTACATATTGGAGAAAACATTTTGGAAAGTGGAAAGGAGAGAAAGCTGAGGTATAGGTGTGTGCAGAGAGAGAATGAAAGAGAAAAAGGAGTTTTCAAAAAAGCATTGGTAGGTGGTATGACTTATCTTTAAGGTTATTGAGAAAAACATGGAAAGTATTTGAGGTATTGAAAATTATGTTTTGGTTGCCAGACTATGTTTCCTTGGCTTATGGTCAGGGTTTATAGCCCTTGCTGAGTCAGAATGAATCTCAGAGGTAACAACTCATTAATGATATAACAGTGGACATCAGTGTGAATACAGAAATAAGCACAAGGACAGACATAGGCATGAATGCAGGTGGTGTGGAGCTACGTATATACTTCCATAAGCATTGGTATCAATACCAGTAAAGCTCAGATAGAGGTAGAGGTAGAGACAGAAAGAAAAAAATTTAAACCAAATAATATAATTTTAAAGGACCTTTGTACAGCAAACATAAAATGAACATGGCTTCATATCAATAAATTCTTTAGCTAAGATTTTTTCATTAGAGGATCAGCCATCCACATAAACTAGCCAGTTGAATAGGACTTGATTTTACTAAAATACATGGAGAAATAAGGAAGTAGAAATTCAAAAGTTTTTTTTTTTTTTTTTTTTTTAAAGGAGATCCAAACCTCATGGAGCTCTGGGATATTGGCACACAGGGCTTTGTGATAGGACTCCACAGTGTCAAGATTAGAGGTGGCTATAAATTAATTGTCTTTTCCTTCTTTCAATCAACTGTAAAA
>NW_007736146.1:0-8618 GCF_000696425.1 Galeopterus variegatus | reverse complement strand
AAAAAGTTTTTTTTTTTTTTTTTTTTTTTAAAGGAGATCCAAACCTCATGGAGCTCTGGGATATTGGCACACAGGGCTTTGTGATAGGACTCCACAGTGTCAAGATTAGAGGTGGCTATAAATTAATTGTCTTTTCCTTCTTTCAATCAACTGTAAAATTTGCTCATGTTTCTAGCTTAGATTCCTAAGAGAGAAAGAAAGAAAAAGAAACTGAATAATCTATGGATCTGATTGGGCTAGATATTAACCATCACCTCAATTTGAGAGCACGGTTTGTCACACAAAGTCATGATATACCTAGCTGGCTAGCATTACTCTGGGCTGAAAGGATAAGGGTAGAAGATGTTTGTATTTTCAGAAATTTGTGTTGCAACTGAAATTAGACAAAAGGAAGATTTTTCAGCTCATATATCTTAATAGTTAATGGATAGTCAAGGTGGAAGCATGATTAAATATATGTGGTCAAATTACATTATTAGAAATATGTTGGTCCTCATTTCTCAATTCTGATTTTATCTCTTTGCCATTATTCCCAATTTAATTTTTGCCATGTAATACAAAAATGGCCATAAGAAGTATTAAGCTTTTATTCTTCCAGGGGAAAGATCAAACCCAATGTGAAGAGATGGCTTCTTTTCCTTAAACTACAGCAGAATTCCTGTGTCTGCCTCTGACTGATCCAGCTTGATAAGTTATATGCCTATACCCAGTCAATTCATGTAGCCAGAGGAATAAGGGAATCATATTGGCCAAGTTGGAGTTCTAATCATGAGTCAGCCTGATCTAAGCTACATGGGTTGAACATCAGGGATGTAAAGTTAATGAATACAGGACAGTGATCATCAGCAGGACAGGAAGGAAACAGAGGCACACTCCGACTGCATAAATGAGGTTTGGTCAAGTGCTACTGGCAAAGATGTAGATGGTACTTCAAAAAAGTAATAAAAAATAATGCCATGTTCTAGGGATAATAATAGAGGGTTATTACCACTTTTTTGCCCAAAGAGGCAAGAAAGAAAGTAGGTTTAGAACCCAAGGAGAAATCTACATGGAAAAAAGCAGTGGCCTCTAAAAGGGGGACACTCAGTCAACCTATGATGACCTGAAAAAAACAGAAAATACTGGAATAAATACTATGAACTAATTTCTTCCTGAGGCTTCAGGTCAAGATGGTGGAATAGACAGTCCCCAGCATCACTCTTTCCCACAAACAACAAATTTACAACTATAAAAATGTAACATCAGCCAAGCTGGGGCTGCTGGAGCTCAGGGGAAGAGGAGGAGAGACCTATGGAACTCATGAAGGTGGGAGAAACCAAGATGAGAGAAAGAAAAAACTGCTCTCAGAGTTTTGGGCTGTCACCGCTTTAATGCTGGAGCACATGGAGCAGGAGCTGGCAGAAGCTGCAGCTGTGCCCTTTAGATAGAGTTACTTGGAGGCAGAAGGGGAGAAGAGGACTTTGGTGGCCCCCAGGACAGCAAGACCACTAATGGGGTTCCCGTGGACCAAAGGAAGAGTGAGGAACCAGAACAGCTGAAAAAGGGGAGCCATTCAGAGGCCGGTGAGTCATCACAAGGGACCAGTGCAGGGCCCATCCCATGGGAAGTGTTTGGAGCATAGGCGGTGGGGGAGACAGGCCCACTGGGAGAACACTGGGACACAGCAAGGACAGCTGATTCACCCCCCAGTCAGCACAGGACCACTTGGAGGAAATTAGTTGGGAATGCAGAATTGCATGGGGTTCAGTTTGATGAAGAATCTCAGGCCCAGATCAGAGTTTCTACACAATCTGGGTGCACCAAGTACCTGGAGAGCCAGAAGTACCTATAAGGTCAACCATTAAACCCTGAGCTGTACAAAAAGCCTTCCCTAGGGAAACAGCAGCAAAGCAGCAATTTACTGAACCACACAGCTCAAGTACTGGTTCCCACAGGAAGTTCTTCCATGTTAGAAGTAAGCATAAGAGAAAAAGTTGGTTCTGGCCCAGGCACACCAGCAATGCCTTGGGGCCCACCACGGGACATGAGGCATGTAGCCAGGGGAAGGACCCCCGCCCACAACCACTCATATGACAAGCACCTTAGGGCCCTGCCCAGGAAACCAAGGATTAGAGCTGGGACCAGACCCCACTCCCATACCCAGGCACACCACCAACACCTCAGGTCCCTCCCAGGGAACTGGAGCTAGCAGCTAGGGACTGGACTCCCTTCCCAGACCCAAGCACACTGTGACAGCACCTCAGGACCCCACCCAGGGGCCTGAGACATGTAGAAAGGGGCAAAACCACCCCTTCCACAACCAGGCACACCATGCCTGTGCCCCACAGCCCACCCAGGGATCTGGGGCTTGGAGAAGGGGACCGGACCACTCTCCCACAACCAGGCACACTGCACCAATGTCCTGGGACCTGCTCAGGGACCCAGGGTATGGAGAAGGGGACTGGATCCCCCTCCCGCAACCAGGCACACTGCACCAGTGACTTGGGGCTTGCCCAGGGACTCAGGGTATGAAGCTGGGGATTGGACACTCTCCACAAACAGGCACACTGCCAGCACCAAGGAGCATGCCAAAAAATCTCCTCCATGTGGGTGGCCCACCAGAGCCATCACAATATCCATGACTGCTGCAAAGGTGGCTAGACGCCAGAACCACCATGCCACACTGGTGGTCTGTCAGCCACTGGAGGAGTGCATTGACAGAATAGTCATCAGCAGAGATAAAGAAAGGAGGAGGATGTCTTTCCCCACAGAGCCCATTTCAGAGTGACAGAAGAGGCATCTGCTCTATGATTGTATTCGGGGACCTGATCATGCCTGTCAGGATTGGACAGATCATTTGGGCAGCAAATCAACAGAGTAACCATTATTCTTTCAGAGGGAGAGAAGAAATCCAGTTAATTAGAGGGGGGAGCGGGGGGAAAGGGGATGGGGAGGGACTGGACAAGGGGCATAAAGAATAATTACGATTTGTAGCAATATATATGCTAGTAATATTGATTTGATCAATATATCTCAATGTTGAACCCCCCAAATACGTATAATCAATTTTGATTCAATAAAAATTAAATAAATAAATAATAAATAATAATAATTTCTTCCTCTGGATGCCTCCCAACTCAATGGCAAGGCAGAGAGCAAGGAAACTAATTACTGATTACTTTTATCTGTTTCATGTAAAGTAAAACGAGATCATCTCCCAGAGAAAGACACTCCTAAGAGTTTGGTGTGCAAACCTCCAAACTTCTCTGTTTCTACAAAGCTCACACCCACAAATATACACTCATATACATATCTATCCATTTATTTATGTGTCTGTATGAACAAACACATGTACACATATACATATGCAAAATCGTATATATGAACACATAATTAGTTGTACTTGTATGTCTTACAAAATATATTCTCCTACAGGTTGCTATTAATGCAATAAATAAGTTGAGGATATCTTTCCAAGTCCATATATGTATATTTCTGTAATAATTTCACTGGATATATGAAATAATTTATAACTTTATTATAATTTATTAAGCCATTCTCCTGTTGAGAAACTTTTATTTCTGAGTTTGCACTATTACATACATTGCTACAGTATATTCCCGTGTTTATATCTTTATGAACTCTTGGGTCAGCTGAGTCATGATTACACAGACTTTTGGGGTATTACGTTTTCCAATTATCTTCCAATATTTAATTTTGTGCATTTACACGTGAAAAACAGTGCTCTCTCTACTTCACAGAATGTGAATGTTTCTCATCTGTATTAGTTTGCTAGGGTTCTGATAGAGAATATTCCCCATGCCTACCTCCTAGCTTCTGGTGGCTGTGGGCAATCCACGGCATTTCTTGGCTTGTAGCTGCATCACTCCAATATTTACCTCCATTTCCGTGTGGCTTTCTCTTTTTGTCTTACATGTCTTTTCTGTATTTTTTAAGGACATCTATCATATCATTAGGTTTACCGTGGTCCCTAAATCCAGTATGATCTCATCTCAAGATCTTTAACCTATCTGCAGAAACCCTAGTTCAAAATAAGGTAACATTCACAGGTAATGGGGGTAAAAAACTGTGAAGACACAATTCAACTCACTACATAATCTCATATTTTATTTGGCCAGTATATGACAAACCTCTTTTTATTATTGCTGCTGTTGCTTTAATTTGCCTTTCTTTCATAGTTATTGAATGCTAGCTTCTTTTCATGCTTTTATGTTATGTTATTCTTAGGGAAATTGCCTGGGCTTTTAAAAATTATTTTTTTTATTAGTATGGCATTTAAAATATATTATAGATCTATGATGTAAAATGCATTAAAAGCATTTTCTATCATGCAGACTTTTTTTGTTTATTTTTTAACTTATATTTTTTCCTGCCACACAAAATTTCTGGTTTTTTGTATTGTCAAAACTGTCAGTTATTTTCTTGATAAATTTGGGGTTCACCTCATGTCTAAAAAGGCTCAAACTTATGAAAATACTCACCTGTAGCTGATGCTAATTGTTTTAGCTGTTCAATTAAACCTTGAGAGTTAACTTATATTTTTTCCTGCCACACAAAATTTCTGGTTTTTTGTATTGTCAAAACTGTCAGATATTTTCTTGATAAATTTGGGGTTCACCTCATGTCTAAAAAGGCTCAAACTTATGAAAATACTCACCTGTAGCTCATGCTAATTGTTTTAGCTGTTCAATTAAACCTTGAGAGCCTTAATTCATTAAATTTTTGTGTATGCTTGTAGAAGAGAGCTGACATTTTCTTTAATATAAACAGCAATTTGTACCAAGATTATATATTAAATATTCTACTACTTTTCCACACTTTGGAAATGTTTGCATCTCACAAAATTTCCATATACATAGCTATGATTATTGAATTTAGTTCCTAAGATTTATTTAGCTATCTTTGAGTATACTCATTTAATAGTCTTCCCTATAATATATTATATATGTTGCTTATTCTAATAGCATAAGTTCACCTTTATTAGTCATATTTTTTTAATACTTTCATGGACTCTCACATTTATACTTTAAGCTGGCATTTGGAATTTCTTGCAAAATCATCAAAAGATGGAATTTTGATTTAAATTGACTTAAGCATATATATTATTTGAGAGACATCAGATTAAAATTCTCCAATTATTAAAATATCATTTGAATTCTTTTAGTAACATTTTATAGATTTCTTGATATTTGTCTTATGTAGATTTATATTAAATGTGTATCTTCATATTTTATAATCTTATCTTCAATTTTGCTTTTCTTTGTTTTGTATTTTGTCTTTTGGATTTGATTCATTTTCCCAATATATGTTCTAATTCGCCTTTGCCAACATAAATAAAACAACTTGAATTTGTGTGTTTTCTTTTTCTCCAGTCAACTGATATAATTTTCTTATTTTTTGGCTGAAATATAAAATAAAATAAATTAAAACCAATAGCTATGATGGTGATAATAATAGCTAAAATTGTTCATAGCTAATATTATCAATCAATAATATTTATTGTCAGACATTTTGCTAATCTTTTTACACGTGTTATTGAATTGAATCCATATAATAGTCATTAGAGAAAGATCAATGCCTTTTTCCACAGGTAAAAAAATTGAAGCTTGGAAGGGTCCAAGGAATTGCTCAAGGTCTTTCAGGTAATAAATGTTCCAGAATCAAACTCTGTTTATGACATATGAATATTATCACCAATCATAAGGCTCTTCCTTAGCTAGAAATTCTAATATGCCAGTAATGTGCTGAATAATAGTGATGTAATGATGACAGCCAGCATTTTAATTTGATCTTGAGCTTAGTAGAATGTCTTAATACACTTACTATGGCATTTGCTGTTGGTGTCTAGCAATATCATATTTTCAATTTTTTAAGAAAATTTTTTCTATTCCTATTTAATTTAATATTTTAAAATCAGTAACAAATGTAGAGCATTTTTAAATTTTGTATATATCAACAGAATCATGTATTAAATCACTAGAGTATATTAGTCGGTTTCCTAAAGATCACAACATAGCATTATTGAAATAAACTTTATTTTTTTATTATATTAATATTTCCCTGAACGCTATAAACTTATTTATTTTATACTTTTTTCGTTTATATTTTGCAGTATTATGGTTCTATATTTAATTTTTAAAATGGATTCTTTATCACATATTGGTTTGAGTTTATGCACACTTAGTAAGATATGCATATTTGTCTGCTATGAAATAATTTTATAACATAGATATTATCTATTCCAAAAAGATTTATACAATTTTCCTGAAAATTTATCTGGGCTGGTAAGTTTTTAGTTAGACTTTAAAACCCTTTATAGTTTTTCTATGACAATTTATCTTTTCAGGCTTTCTAAGTGTTAGAATTTATATTGGAAATTTTTATTATTCTAAAATATTGTTTTCATCATTAAATTGTTTGTATTTACTTTTTATAAATTCTCATGTAAAAATGTTTTTAATATTATTTTATTGTAGATTTGGTTGTATCTCTTTATTTTTAATATTACAATTATTTTTCTTTTTAAAAAATAACTTTCTATTTGATTCGACCAGCTTTTAATGTTAATTTTGTTAATGTTTCCTTCAAGATATTTTTTGTTATTCTTTACAAAGTTATTATTTAAAATTTCCTATTAATTCTTCTCCTTTGTTACCTTTAAAATCTCATTAATTTATTTAATATTAACTCATTATTCATCTTTCTTTTTTATTAATAAAATAATTCAAACATGTGAATTATTACTTCTGAGTATGGTTTTAAATGCACTTCACATGCTTTTATATGATATAATCTGATTTTGGTTAATCTCTAAATAATTTGGAATTACTTTATTTTACATATTTTTTATTTAAATCAATTTGTATTACTGACTATTTAAAATGTGTTTTACTGTTTTTTTAATAAGACTCTCCTTTTTGCCTTATAGACAAAAATATGTGGCCTCTAAATTTTTAAACTTTTGGAATTTATGAATACTTTAATTTTATAGCCAGTTACATGTATTTATTTATTTACCTACTTATTAATTTTTCATACCTGACTGATTCTTGGTTACAAGAGAATAATATGCATTTTTATGGGGTACAAAATCCTATGAATAGAAGTTAACTCACCCTTGACAATTTTGCAATGTAACCTTGTATATATTTATGGTTTTAAAATCTACCTGATCTGCCAAATTCTGACTTTTACTATGAGTTTGACTTTGCTAATTCTCCTTGTCTAGGTGTTGGGGACCTAACGGTTCACACATTGCTTATATTTTTCATGGATTATCTTCTTTTCTTTTTTCTTTTTGTCCAATAACTCTTTATCTTGATTTAAGCCTTAAATTTTATGTTATTTAATATTATCATTGCTTCCTGTATTATACTTCTGTGCTTTCATTTCCTTACAATTTCATCTTATAGATTTTTTTTTACTAAACAAGCTTTATGTGTCATTTCATTTTAGATATATCTGTTGTAAACAGTGTATATAGCTAGATTTTAAACCTAATTTAAGTGAATTCACCAGTTTTCTATGAAAATTCTCAATTCTGGAACTTTTAATTTATAATTTAATTCTAAGCAAAACATAAAGCGTAAGGAGTCTTCCTTAAACCTAATTTAAGTGAATTCACCAGTTTTCTATGAAAATTCTCAATTCTGGAACTTTTACTTTATAATTTAATTCTAAGCAAAACATAAAGCGTAAGGAGTCTTCGCAGATACCACATTAAAAGCAGTTTTTATAGATCTTTGAATCTTTTCTTTTTTTAAACATATTTTGATTACTTTTGGCAAGCTTACAGCAAATGAATTATTTAAGACCCGTAAAGTAATAAAAGGCAGTATACAGATCCCTATAATCCTTTCCTTGGGTCATTACAATCTGTTTCCACAGAAATATTTGTTTTACAGTAGGGAAAAAAAGTATAATATTTGGATATTTTTCCATAAATAACTACTTAAATATATAGTCACCTCCAAAACTACATCAGAATTATAAATGTTAAAAAATGTTCCCAAACAGAAAAAAATGCCTCCCCATTTTTAGATTTTTTCCTTTCAGCTTTATTTCTTGGTCAGCTGAAATATCCTTCAGAGACATTTCAGCAAATTTTCATTGTCCCTAACTTTATCAGGATCATATTGGGACAGAAAAACAAAACAATGTGAATGAGAAAGCAGAAATTGCCAATATCGCAGGAAGACAGAACCATACCGGGCTCAGAGAGATCCTCGGTATCACCTATTACAAGTCTGTAATTTTGCTGATGTGGAAATGCAGTCTCACGGAGGTTAGACAGCTTGCCTGAAGTTACACTGTTTCAGTAAGATTATGAAGTCTGTAATCAAGAATTTTCTTCTGAAAGAGACACGTGGCAGAGAAAAAAGATTCATGGATTTCTAATCAGTCAGGCTGAGCATATATCATGATTCTACAGGTACGAGTCCAAAGATGGACCACCTGGCATCAAATCCTACCTCTTTACTTACCGGCACTTAAAACTTGATAAAGTCACTTGACCACCAGGTTTGAATTTTCTTATCTAAAAAATGAGTAGTATATAATCTACTATTGAGCATAAACATTGTTCTAAGGGATAGATTAGGCTGCATGTACAAAGTGCC
>NW_007736145.1:67803-68136 GCF_000696425.1 Galeopterus variegatus | reverse complement strand
GACTTACTTGGGTCTAGCTTTTTAATCCAGTCAGTTAGTCTGTGTCTTTTGAATGGGGACTTTAGTCCATTCATATTCAGAATAGTTATTGAGAAGTGTTAATTCCTGTCATTTAGTTGCTACTTGTTTAGGTGGTTTAAATATCTTTTAATCATTATTTCCCCTTTTATTTCTCTTCTTCAATGTGAGTTGGGAATTTAAGGTGGAACGATGTAGCTTCTTTCTCTTTCTTACTGGCATTTTTGTTTTAATTGTGGATTTTGCTCTTTCTGGTGTATTCATGATGGTGGTCACCATTATTCAGATTCCAGATGAATGACTCCCTTGAGAATT
>NW_007736145.1:61224-66642 GCF_000696425.1 Galeopterus variegatus | reverse complement strand
TTGGTCTCTGTCCGTCTGTCTCTGTGTTGGTCTCTGTCTCTTGGTCTCTGTCTCCCTGCCTGTGTCCTTTGGTCTCTGTCCGTCTGTCTCTGTCTCTCAATCTCTGTCTTTCTGTCTCTGTGTCTCTCTCTCCATCTCTGTCTCGGCCTCTCTGTCTCTGCGTCCGTCTCTCTGTCTACGTCACTCTCAGCATGGCCTCTGCTGCGTTGCTCTCTGTAATTTATTTATCCATTTTTACTGATGCGTGGAGTTCCCTGCCGCTAGGGGCGTCACTCCCTGGTCTCTCCGCACGCCCTGGGTCTCCCCCAGACCCTTCTCTGTCCTGCCCCTCACCCCTTCAGGTCTCTGCTCATGTGTCTTCTTGAGGAGATGTTCCTTGTGCCCTTCACCTGCACTGGCCCTCTCCACCCTGGGGACAGGAGTGCTGGCCGAGCCACGCAAGCCCATGTGTCTGCAGCCCCCAGTGGTCCAGCCAGACATGCGTCTCCTCTGCCCTCTCTGTTCACCACAGGTTTTATTTTTCTTCACAGCGTGTGTCACTTTGCGACATTGTCTGTCTGTCTGGTTGTTTGTTTCTTGCCTGTCTCAAGCCCATGTGTCTGCAGCCCCCAGTGGTCCAGCCAGACATGCGTCTCCTCTGCCCTCTCTGCTCACCACAGGTTTTATTTTTCTTCACAGCGTGTGTCACTTTGCGACATTGTCTGTCTGTCTGGTTGTTTGTTTCTTGCCTGTCTCCCCCAGCGAGGATGTAACCCCTGCAGTGCCGGCTCTACCCGGGGAGTGGCGGGTGGCCTGCAGCCAGCAGAGGTGACCACCAGGCAGCGGGCCCTTCCTCTCCTGGGTCACCCTGCCCCGCCCCAGAGTGATTCATAGCCTGGTGTCCCTTCTCTGTGGTCTGGGAAAGAAATAATACAGCTGGTCACAGTTGGTTAATACATGGTTACAGTGCAACCAGTAACTTTCACGTGTGGCAGACACTGTGTGCTGGGGCTTGGGTTGTACCTGCCCCAAATACGCATTGATGTCCTAGCCCTGGGACCTGTGAATGTGACCTACATGCAAGTAGGGTCTTTGCGGATGTAATTGAGTTACCATAAGGTTGTCAGGTGGGCCCTGATCCAATGACTGGTACCATTACGAGAGAAGAGACATGACCACACAGGGCAGAGGACCACACGGTGACATGGCAGGGACCTCAGCAGTATGGACACAGCCTAGGAGCACCGTGGACTGCCAGTCACCACCAGGAGGCAGGAGGTGGGCATAGAATGGACCCTCCCGAGGGCCTGTGCGGGGCGTGCGGCCCTGATTTCTCATTTCTGGCCTCCTGAACTGGGAGAGAGTAATTCTGTTGTTTTGAGCCCCGGCTTTGTGATAACCGGTTGCTGCGTGGTGGCGGTGGGACAGGTCCCAACACGCATGGCCGAGCTCTTGCCGCCTGTGGTACCAACTGGTTCCCCTCCACGCTATGACTCGACAAGGAAGTCAGGAAGGAAAACATCCCCACAGGGCCAGCGTGGGAAGGACGGTGACTGGCCGCTGGCATGGGGTGGGGTAGCAGGAGAGGGGGAGAGTGGGGAGGGGAGGAAGGGACAGCTCGTGGTACACCCGAGGCTTGCCCTTGGGGTCAAAGTGATGGGGAGTCCTCAGGTAAACTGTGGGTCGTGAGCACCAGGAGCTCCCGTCAGACCAGCGGCTGACACACCATCCTCCCTCTCTCTCCACCGAGGACTCTCCAGGACCAGGGTTTGGCAGGACCCCGAAAGACCTTTTCTATCCCTTCAGATGGATGTTCCTAAAGTGCTGGTCCCGGTGAGAAGAGCCTGACAGCAATTCAGGATCAGCACAGAATGACCCTGAGCAAGTCCTGCCCTGTCGGCACATCTCACGGCCCACGTCACAGGAAGACCACGGGACGGAGGGTCCCCAGGGCTCCCGTGGGCCTCACACAGAATTTATCACCTACTACGTTGGCTTCTGTGAGCGTCTGTGCCCGGCTGTCCCCTGACTCAGGCCACCCTCCACACCTTGCCTGACCCCAGGGAGGGTCTGGGGTCCTCTGAGTCCCTGGGTCTTTAACTTGTACATATCTCACTTCCCAATCACCCTGGTTCCACTGCTACTTGCTTTTGTTTTATGGATGTGATACTTTCTAAAATCTCTGTGTTTCCAGATTGAAAAAAGACCACACTAGAATATATGTATATGTGTGTTTTAAGGAATTGGCTCATTCAAATGTGGACACTGGCAAATATAAAATCCACAGGGCAGCTCGGCAGGCTGAAAACTTGGGCAGGATTTCTATGTTACGACCTTGAGGCAGAATTTTTTCTTTTCTGGGAAACCTCAGTCTTTTCTCTAAGACCCTCAACTGATTAGACGAGGCCCACCCACATTATGGAGGACCATCTGCTTTACTTAACGTTTGCTGACTGTAAATGATAGTCTCACCTACAAAATACCTTCGGGGCAACATCTGGATGAGTGTTTGAACAGTGGCACACTGTGGCCTGGCCAGGTGACATAAAGTTCACCATCACCTGACCCCCTACCAGAGTCACTCTGAGATGCGGGTCTGTTACTGGGTCCCACAGAGGGCCTACTGGGCTATGAGATGGCCCAGGTTTTAGTGAGACTGAGGTTTTTGTCCACATGCACCCCTGCTCTCCTGGGCAGCTGGGCCAGGAGGGTGAGATGCTCCTGGGGGACTCTGACCCCAGGCCAGGCACGACATACACAGGAGGACTGACTCTCAGGGTCCTGGGGCCTCCTGTGAGAAAAGCAGATAGATACAAGGGTCTTCAAGAAGTTTATGGAAAATGTGTATTATGAAAAAACTAGGCATGGATTTCAAAATTTTTTTTGCACCAAAATAAACTCATACTAACTTGTTATAAAATGTCTGAACAGGATCTAGTTTGAGGCACTAAGAAGGAAAAGACTTAGTTTGAAAAGAGCCCCTGTCAGAGCAACATGAATTCTGCTAAAATTGAAGCAAGAACAAACATAAAATTTATGGTGAAGCTTGGGTAGATGCTGAAATCATTGATGTGTTATGACAAGTTCATGGGGACAATTCCCCAGAGAAATCAGCAAAGGTCACGGCAGCAGTTTTTTGGGGGATGGTCAAGACATTTTGCTTGTTGACTCTCTGGAGGGCCAAAGAACAATAACATCTGTTTATTATGAGTGTTTGGAGAAAGTCAGTTGAAGCTTTAGTGGGAGACCTCCCGGGAGAGCTTCACCAGAGAGTCCCTCTCCACCACGACAGTGCCCCTGCTCACCCCTCTCACCAGACAGGGCAATTTTGAGAGAGTTTCAGTGGGACATCATTAGACATCCACCTTACTGTCCTGATTTGGCTCCTTCTGACTTCTTTTTGTTTCCTAAGCTTAAAATGTCTCTAAAGGGCACCCATTTTTCATCAGTTAATAACGTAAATGAGACTGCACTGACATGGTTAAGTTCCCAGGACACTCAGTTCTTCAGGGATGAACTAAATGGCTGGTGTCATCCTTTACAAAAGTGTCTTGAAGTTAACGGAGTTTATGCCAAGAAATAAAGTTTATATTTTATATTTTTATTTTTATCTTTTTTTCCCCCCAACAAACTTCTTGAAGTCCCCTAGTATACCCAGGCAGGTCAGATTCTTTTCACAAGAGGCCCTCACCCTGTGTATATTGGGGTATGCACAGATCAGATCTCTGGTCCGGCAGGCACCTACCACCCACGATGAGGCACTTGGGGGACACAGAATAGATGCTGGTCCTAGATGAGCTGATCTCAGGAGGACGCTCCTGCTCATGAGGAAGAGGCAGCACAGAAAGAACCACAGGAAAGAGTGCTGGGGTGGAGGGAGTGTTTATTCAGAGGATCACAGAGTCCAGCGGGATTGTAGCAGATACCAGATAGCAAAGGAACCATCACATGGGGAACCACAGGAAAGAGTGCTGGGGTGGAGGGAGTGTTTATTCAGAGGATCACAGAGTCCAGCAGGATTGTAGCAGATACCAGATAGCAAAGGAACCATCACATGGTCGATGCCCACAGGTGGGTGGGTGGGAAGCTCCTGGGCGATGGCAAGAGTGGGGTCTCATGGGGGGGTGACCTTGGGTCTGCGCATGCGCGAGTGTGTTCAGTGAGCTGGACTTAGCTTCAGCCCTGGGGGTGGGGGCAGGAGATGACTGGGAGGGAATGCTGTGGGTCTGTTGGGTCCTGGCTAGTGCTGTAGACTCCTTGTGATGAGTGGAGGAGAAAATGACTTGCCTGGGACACCACTGGGGTGACGAGGAGGGAGACAGGGTGAGTGAACTTCTAGGTGAAGCCATGACGTGGGCTGGGAGCTCTGTTTCTGGTTTGAGAGATGCAGACTGCCATATTCCAGGGGAGAGCAGACTCCGAACTCCACTTCATGGGTCTAGGGATACAGCCTGCTTTTGCTTGGGGATTTCAGGTCTGTTGGAGCCACCTGAGATCTGGGGTCAGAACATCAGATCTTACACTGGCAGCATACAGGGACACAGCAGCTGGACTGGGAGCAGCAGGGCTTGCAGCAGCTGGACTGAGAGCAGCAGGGCTTGCAGCAGCTGGACTGAGAGCAGCAGGGCTTGCAGCAGCTGGACTGGGAGCACACGGGGACACAGCAGCTGGACTGGGAGCAGCAGGGCTTGCAGCAGCTGGACTGGGAGCACACGGGGACACAGCAGCTGGACTGGGAGCAACCACAGGAGCTACAACCCCCACAGGAACCACAGCCCCCCTTGTAACCTCCACAAGAGCCACAACCTCCCTTAGAGCCCCCACAAGAGCCATAGCCCCCTTTGGAGCCACCACAAGAGCCACAGCCCCCTTTGCCACAGCTGGAGCAGGAACAGGCTGGCACACAGCAGCACACAGGCTTGCAGCAGCAGACAGGCACACAGCAACTGGAACCACAACCGCCACAGCTGGAACCACAACCCCCACAGCTGGAGCCGCAGCCTCCACAGCTGGAGCCACAGCCCCCACAGCTGGAGCCGCAGCCTCCACAGCTGGAGCCACAGCCCCCACAGCTGGAGCCGCAGCCTCCACAGCTGGAGCCACAGCCCCCACAGCTGGAGCCGCAGCCTCCACAGCTGGAGCCACAGCCCCCACAGCTGGAGCCGCAGCCTCCACAGCTGGAGCCACAGCCCCCACAGCTGGAGCCGCAGCCTCCACAGCTGGAGCCACAGCCCCCACAGCTGGAGCCGCAGCCTCCACAGCTGGAGCCGCAGCCCCCCTTGGAGCCCCCACAGGAGCCACAGCCCCCCTTGCAGCCCCCACAAGAGCCACAGCCCCCTTTGGAACCCCCACAAGAGCCACAGCCCCCCTTGGAGCTCCCACAAGAGCCACAGCCCCCTTTGCCACAGCTGGAGCAGGAACAGGCTGGCACACAGCAGC
>NW_007736145.1:58588-60658 GCF_000696425.1 Galeopterus variegatus | reverse complement strand
ACAGGAGAGCAGGAGGTGAGCACGGGAGGTCTGGCCGGCTCCTCCCTCCTTGGAAGACTCCACCCACGTGGCTGGCTGCAAGGAGCTGGCTGGAGGGGACTTGCTGAGTGTGTATGGCTATGCACATGTGGGATGGCTGCAGACCTGAGGACATTCGTGTGCAAGGTGGTGGGGCAGGAGGGGGCTGGTTTACTCTTCCAGCACTGTCAGCAGAGACCTTTGCAGAATGTCAGAAAAGGAGGAGGCAGGGGTGAAGCCTGTGTCTGTGTCCTGAGGCTGCCATAACAATGACCACAAACTGGTGACTCAGAGCAACAGACATTCATTCTCCCACAGTCTGGAGGCTAGAAGTCTGAGATCAAGATGTGGCAGAGCCGTGCTCCCTGCAGAGACTCCAGGGGGATCCTTCCTGCCACTTCCAGCTTCTGGGGGCTTCAGGTGTTCCTTGACTTGTGGCCGCATCGCTCCAATCCCTGCCTGTGTCTTCCCATGGCTGGCTCCTCATCTCCATGTCTCTCCTCCTCTGTAGTCAAATTTCCCTCCTGCCTCCCTCTTGTAAGACACTTGTGATTACATTAATGCCCATCCTGATAATCTGCGACAACCTGCCCATTTCAAGACCCTGAACTTCATCGCATCTGCAAAGATCTCTCTTCTACACATGGTCACATTCACAAGAAACAGGGACCTGGATATTTGGGTGGGGGTAGAATTATTTACAGCCGCCACAAACCCTGCTGGAATTGTACCCACTTAGGGAGCACGGGTCCTCTAGAGGATGAGGTTGTTTTGCTATGAGGATATTTTGGGTCCCAGGCTCCTCCCTTGCTAAGAAGTGCAGACACTGTCTGGCTGGCAGAAACAAAGGAGGTCTGTGGACCCCTGGTGCCCCGCGCTTGTGAGAGTTGCGCCACGTTCTGTGCAAGCTCTGCTTGGAGAGGGGAACAGTCACATAGCTCATGGCCTCCTTTACAATGCTGTCTTCGTGCTCCCCTCCTCCCCACAGCCTCTCCTTCCCCCACCCACACTTCCATCCCACAAGGGTCCCTATTTCCAAAGGAAAGCCAGGTTGGGGGGGTCCCTCACCTTTTCCCGCAGTGACCCCTACAGCATCAAGGTCCATGTGGGGCCTCTAGCAGCCCGAGGCACTGTTCGTAAGTTGTCCCCAGGCCAGGTTTCCCATAGGAGGCCACAGAAATCCACCAGGTGGAGAATGTGGGGGCCACGGCTAAGTTATAACAAAGTAGATAGTTGGGGTAGCAGATGACCAACGGGGGCACCTTCCTGTTTAGGGCAATGCTGTGGGCGGATGGAACCGTGTCCCCAAGGTCCACATATGAGAAACTTAATATCCACTGCAACTATTGAGGGTGGGAAATCTTATTATGGCACTTGAAAGGTGAGGCCTTGAAGAGGTGATTAGATTCCAAAGATCATGCCTAGTGAATGGATTGATAATGGTGGTCATGGGCTTGGTTCTGAGGGTTTTAAAAGGAGAGCACGTGAGAGCCTTTCTCTCTCTGCTCTGCCATTTTCTGCCGTGTGAGACCCCTGCGTTGCTGTAAAGCCACCACCAAAGAGGACCCTCACCAGATGTGTTCCCTGGACTTTGGACTTCTCAGCCTCTGAAACTATAAGCAATAAATTTCATTTTCTTTATAAATCACCCAATTTCGGGTATTTTGTTATAAGCAACAGAAACAGACTAATACAGAAAATTGGTACCAGAGAAGCGGGGTGTTGCTTATAACAGATACTTGAAAATGTGGAAGCAGCTTTGGAACTGGGTGTTGGACAAAGGTTGGAGGAGTCTGGAGGTCTCAGAAGAAGACAGGAAAACCAGGGAAAGTTTGAAATATCTTAGAGACTGGTTACATGGTGCTGAGCAGAATATTGATAGAAATATGGGCAGTAAGGGACACTCTGGCAAGGTCTCAGATGGAATTGAGGAGGGACTTATTGGAAACTGCAGCAAAGATCACCCTTGCTATGAATTTTCAAGGAGCTTTTCTTCATTCCGTTCATGCCCAGAAGTTTTATAGAATGTGGAACTTCAAAGTGCTGACCTAG
>NW_007736145.1:41581-57503 GCF_000696425.1 Galeopterus variegatus | reverse complement strand
AAAATTTGCAGCCTGGCCATGTGGGAGAGAAGCAGAGAGCATTTTCAGAAGGAAAATTCAACGGTGCTAAGAAGATTAACACAAAAGAAAGGGGTTATCAAGAGAAGGGAAAAGGCCCTGAAGGATTGCAGAAGCCTCTGGGGCCAACCCTTCCATCACAGGCCCAAAGGCCTAGGGAGACAGGATGGTCTTGGGAAACAGGCCTGAGGCGCCCTCCACGGGCTCGCTGTCCAGGGCCACCTCGGGAAGCTGCTCCCCACACCAGCACTCCAGCTGCTTTGGCTGCTCCAGCCATGGCTATATTTGCCCTGGGTGTGGCTGGGCTCACAGCTTCTAGAAATACAAGCTGGAAGCACTGGTGGTGTCCATGTGGTGTTAGGTCTGCAGGCTGCAGAATGCCACAGCTGGGAAGGCTTGGGAGCCTCCACTCTGATTTCAAAGGATGTATGAAAAAGCCTGGGGACCCAGGAGGAGATCCGTCACCGGGGTGGATTCATCACGTAAAGTCTGCTACAGCAATGACAACTGGTAACCCTAACCGTAACCCTAACTGGTTTGAGTTGCAGCCGAGAAACCCCGTCAAGGCCATGCTGAGTGGAGCTGTGGCTGTGGGACCGCCATAGAGACCCCAGAATTATGCAGCTACCAGAGTGGAACGCCAGCCTGGGAGAGCTGAAATGTCACCTGAGACCAGGAAAGCCACAGGAGCAGAGCTGCCCGAGGACTTGGGGAAACAAGTCCTGTACCAGCGTGCAGAGGACATCGAACATGGAGTCAAGGTACATGATTCACCAGCTTTGAGATTTAATGCCTGCCCTGCTGGATTTTGGACTTTCTTAGGACCTGTTACCCCTTTCTTTCGGCCTATTTCTCCCTTTTTGAGTGGGCATATGTACCCTGTGCTTGTCCCACCGTTGTGTCTTGGAAGTAGATAAGTTGTACTGATAACAAGTTCAGACTTTGGGGATGGAATGAACGTGTTTACCTGTGAGAAGGACATGAACTTTGGGGGCCGGGAGTGGAATGCGATATGGACTGATTTAATTGTGTCTCCAGAGTTCATATATGAGAAGCTTAATTTCCACTGTAAGTGCTGAGGGTGGGAAATCCTATCATGGTAATTGAAAGGTGGGGCCTTGAAGAGGTGATTAGACTGTGGGATCAGGCTCTGTGAGTGGATTAATAATGGCGGTCAGGGGCGTGGTTCTGAGGGCTTTAAAAGGAGGGCACATGAGAGCCTCTCTCCCTGCTCTACCATATTCTGCCATGTGAGACCCCTGCGTTGCTGAAAAGCCACCACAAAGAAGACCCTCACCAGATGTGTTCCCTGGACTTTGGACTCCCAGCCTCTGAAAGTACAAGCAATAAATTTCATTTTCTTTATAAATCACCCATTTTCAGGTATTTACGTTATAAGCAACAGACACAGACTAATGCAGGCAGGGACTGGCAAACTTCCTGTCCAGGGCCAGAGGGTAAATACTTGGGGCTTTGCAGGCCCCTCAGTTACAATGACAGCTGCCCCACTCTGCTGTGTGGCTAAGACCGCCACGGACACCACGTGAACGTGCGGCTGAGCTGTGCTGTAGTGAAGCTTTGCTTGTGAGAATAGGTGGTGCTGTAGCTGGGGGCTCTGCCTCAGCCACCCCGCACCTGCTAAGCTGCAGCACCCCCACGGGGTGCACTGGGCTCTGCAACTCTTCCTTGGGAACAGTCCTCGCTGGTCTGAAGTGGAAAGGTTTTTCCAGGGCCGAACAGGAGAGACAGGGGCTTTCCTAGCATCTCTGCAGATGTCCACTAAGGGAGGTCATGTTGCCTGTGTGGTCCGTGCAGATTTAGGGGCCTGCCCCCTCTCCCCATGATCCTCCAGCTCTGGTTCTGGGTGGACAAGGCTCCAGGCAGAAATGCTTGCAGAGGACTTGGCTCTTGAGCTGCAGGGCAGGAAGTGCCCGGCTGAGATGCAGGCGGCCCAGGCTGAGGGCTCCTGGCGGTGGTGAGGGGGCCTTGTCTCCTGTTTCGGGCTCTTCCTCCCCATGCCGGGCCTTTGAAGTTCATGTCTGCACAGACACAAATTTGCATGTGGTTGCTCTGTGTTGTCATTAGTGCCTGGCAGGATCCCTTCGTTGGGAATCCACCCCCTCAGCAGAGCAGCGAGTGCCCTGGCAGCCCGCACCCTCCCCAGCAAGAGGCCCAGGATCCAAGACGAGCCTGTTTCGCTTTTCTCCGCTGGAGACCACTCCCCACACCCCCCACGCCCAAGGAGGGGCTTTCCACCCCAACGTGGACAATTCAGGAATTTCAGGTTGGGTTTACCTGGAGGCGGCATCCCAGCCACCTGGGCTCTGAGCCACGGAGGAAGCGCCTGCGGAGATTTGCTGCGGCATTTTGTTGGCGTTACCGTGTGTCTGGCTCCCGCTCTGGGCTGAGGTGGCCACCGTCCTGTGAAGACCACCGTGAAGCCCACCAGCAGCAGCAATCACCGAGCATTTTGTTGGCGTTACCATGTGTCTGGCTCCCGCTCTTGGCTGAGGTGGCCACCGTCCTGTGAAGACCACCGTGAAGCCCACCAGCAGCAGCAATCACCGCCGGCGCAATGGCAGCAGAACGTGTCCACAGTCCTGAGAGGTGGAAATGCCCACTGACCCCATTTTACGGCCAGGGAAGCTGAGGCACAGAACAGGCCGCGGGGAGTGACCTGCCCAGCACACGCAGCCGGGCTTCAAGGGCAGACCGTCCGGTCTGGAGGCTGCGCTCTTAACATCACAGGGGCCGCCTCTCACAGGTTAGAACAAGAGTCTCTCGGGTGTTTGCGAGATCCTGGGAGGTGTGGGTCAGCAGCTGCCACCATGACAGGACAGTGATGTGCTTAGTGCCCCTGTGGCCTGACCCCAGATGCACCCTGGCTTGGAAGGGTCTGAGGAAAGGAAGACCAGCTCCCGTTCAGACAGCCCCGCTCCGGCCTGCAGGGAGGTGCACGGTCCCAGGCTGGAGGAGGCTGTGCAGGGCGAGTTTGGAACAGATGAGGCAGGCTCAAGTGAGACAGGGGAGGGGGCTCCAGGAGAGGGCAAAGGGACAGGGGCTGCCCCCTCCTCTCCGCATCCGAAGATGGAAGGTCAACTCCTGGATCTGGAGACTCCACCGCCTTGTTCCAGAGCGGGCCGGACCTAACTCGACCGCTACCTGGATAAGCAGCTGCTGTGCCTGGAGCGGAGGGCAGGGCTGCAGAGGGGCCTGGGGGCTCCTGCTGCCCCCACACAAGCCCCTGCCATTTTCTGCTGCTGCTTGTTCTTTCCGAGCTCTCCACGTCTCTTTCTTCCTGGGCTTCGATCCTGGAGAACGCCCGTCTGCTGACGACGGTGCACGCTGGAGCACCTACGTGTGTCCCGGCTCAGCGTGGCCTGGGCAGCGTGATCAGATCACACTGTGGAAGTAAGTGAAGGCCATCTAGGGAGCAGAGCCTGCTCGAGCGGGGGTCAGTCACCGCCACCTGTGTTTGGCAGATGCTCAAAGGCAGGCAGGGAGGGGGAAGCTTCCCAGTGGACAAGGGAAGGCTCCCGTGAGCCCCACGGGAGGCCGGGGCTGGAGCAGCGGAGGCGGGGACCCAGGGGCGAGCGTCCTGTGGGAGTGGGTGGGGCATAGCTGGCTTTCTCTGGCTCATCCTAAGTTGGAAGTAGGGACATAACTTAGGGAGGCTGTCAGTTATTAAGGTCCCGATGAGTTGAGGCTGATTGTTACAGCAGTTACTGTTTGGCTTCCTGGATTGTTGCTGGAGACAGCGATCTGGCTCCCCGCGAGTCCGACTGTGGCAGGCTGGCCTCCTGGCTGTTACTGTAGATAACGGGGTTTTAGCCAGCTCAGGCGGCTGTAACGAAGCACCCGGACTGGGGGGCTTAAACAACAGACGTTTAGGGCCAGCCCCGTGGCTCACTTGGGAGAGTGCGGCGCTGGTAGCGCCGAGGCCGCGGGTTCGGATCCTATATAGGGATGGTCGGTTCGCTCACTGGCTGAGCGTGGTACAGACAACACCGAGCCAAGGGTTGCGATCCCCTTACCGGTCAAAACAAACAAACAAACAAACAAACAAACAAACAAAAAACTAAACAACAGACATTTATTTCTCACAGTCCCAGAGGCTGGACGTCCAGGACCAAGATTCCATCCAGTTCAGTCTTTGGTGGGGGTCTGCCCCCTGCTTGCGAGTGGCCACCTTCTCACTGTGTCCAGAGTGTAGCTGGGGTGGGTCTCAGACCACAAGGAAGGTCCCTTACATCGACATCCCCATAACATCATGCTCTAAGTAGTTGGATAGGCATTTAGCATCACTGGCCCCGGACCCCTCGTGGTGACCGCATCTGCCAGCTATTGTGTCAACTAAAAATACACAGATTTTAAAGTGACCCTTGAGGATAACACTGCCCACTGTGGACCTGTCCTAGATCTACCCTCTAAGTTTGTGTTCTTCTTCTGCCTGTTCCACGTAGCTGCTCCTATGGTCTGACTGTTTATACACGCACCCTCCCAAGTTAAAACTGTCCACCCTAGAGCTATGCAACCCTAGACCTATGTAACCCTAGAGGTGTGCAACCCCAGACCTATGCAATCCTAGAGCTGTGCAACCCCAGAGCTGTGCAACCCTAGAGCTGTCCACTCTAGAGCTGTCCACCCTAGAAATGTCCACCCTAGAGCTGTTCAGTCTAGAGCCGTCCACTCTAGAGCTGTCTATCTTACAGCTGTGTGCCCTAGAGCTATGTACCCTAAAGCGGTCCACCCTAGAACTGTCCACCCTGGAGCTGTCCACTCTAGAGCTGTCCACTCTAGATCTCCACCCTAGAGCTGTGTACCATAGAAGTGTCGATTCTAGAACTGTCCACCCTGGAGCTGTCCACCCCGGAGCTGTCCACTCCGGAGCTGTGCACCATAGAGGTATGAAACTCTAGAGCCACCTATCTTAGAGCTGCCTGCCTTGAGCAAAGGAGCTGGGATTGATTCTCCCACACCCTACCGTAAGTAGTAAACAGTTGCCGGAAGGGGCATCTACTCCCAACACTTCCGATATGTGTGCTCTGTGTGCAATATGGGGAATTAAAGGGATAGTGGCCTAGACTCTGGGCACGTGAGGGGGGGTGAGGGAGCAATCACAGGAAATGAGATGCAGAGACTGAGAGAGCCGCAGAATTCCAGCTCTGAAAACAGGAGCAGGCAGAGGCCACTCCAGCCCCCTGAAACCCCAGAGAAGGAAGATGGGGCATCCTGGAAGCAATCTTGGATGACCATTGGATGGCTTCATTCCTGTCCAGCGTCTTCCAGTTGGCAAAGCTTGTTCCCCTATTACAGATTTCCACGGAGGCCCCGTGTCCCCACAGTCGCCTTCCACAGAAGCTGGTCCTCTGTAGTCCTCTGCATGTGGCATGCTGGTTCGCACTTGCATGCGCCTACTGGGGCGGCCATAAAAAGTGCCACAGACCAGGCAGCTGAAACAACAGACATTTATTCGCACACATCCTGGAGGCTAGACGTGAGATTCAGGTGTCTCTGGGCTGGCTCCTGCTGAGGCCTCTCCCCATGACTTGTAGACAGCGTCTTCTTAAACAACAGACATTTATTCGCACACATCCTGGAGGCTAGACGTGAGATCCAGGTGTCTCTGGGCTGGCTCCTGCTGAGGCCTCTCCCCATGACTTGTAGACAGCGTCTTCTCCCTGTGTCCTCACATGGTTGACCCTCTGTGTGTCTGTGTCCCAATCCCCTCTTATGAGGACACAGTCAGATAGGAATAGAGCCACCCCAGTGACTTAATTTTGCTTTAATCACCTCTTACAGGCCCTACCCCCAAATACAGGCACAGGCTGAGGTACGGGGGTTGAGGATGTCGACGTGAACTTCAGGGGACAATGTAGCCTGGAACAGCACTTCTGAGCTGTGCGCCGGGTTGTCCCTTGGCTCAGAGCATCTTTTCTTCCTTGTCAATTGGTGAGCTCCACGTTTCCCTTTCTGAGCCCAGAGAGGCCTCCCACCCCAGCTCCAGCTCTGAAGGGCTACGGGTCCTGCTCTTGTGCAGAGACCAATGTCCTGCCTTTTTAGCTGCCTCACCAGGAAGGCCTTAGAGAAGCATCCCAGGATGGGACTCATGAGGGCAGAGAGTACTGAACAGCCACCACTATGCCGAGCAGGCTACATGCATTGCTCAGGTGAGTTCCTTCCACGAGCTCTTATCATCCCCAGCTCCCAGCAGGCATGGCTCGGATACCTGCCTGATCTCCCAGGTGGTGGCACCTGCATCAGGATGTCCACCAGGTAGATTGACACCTGAGACTGCAGCTCTGATTCTCTGCCCCACGGGATCCCAGACCAGAAACACCCTGTGGAACTTGGCTCCAGCAGGGGCAGGGCCCTGGTTCCCCAGAGCCACTGTGTGGGCAGAGTATCTCCTGAGACTAGAGTGAAGGAAGAGACTGTCAGCGAGAGAAGGAATGCACGTGGACAGTGTGTTTATTTAGACATGTGTGAAGTCCAGTCTGGACACAAGTAGAATCAGACCCAGCAGCTCTGTAGAGGTTGCCCAGCTTCCATTGTCCAGGGACCTCCCGTACTGCAGGGAGTTGGCCTCCAGGTGTAGTCTCCTTATGCAGACGGGAGGGGACAGAATGGGGAGGGGTGGATGTACAGGAGGAGAAATCGGCTCAGGAAGGGTCTTGGTCAAGCGGATCCTGGCCTGGACTGCTCCCAGACTGCAGCTGAGGTGAGAAAAGAGTGACACCAGCCAGGGAGGAAGTCAAGGGACTCATCCCAAATGGGACCAGTGGTGGGAGGAGGTGGGGATTGCTTGATGGGGCTAACGGCACAAAGGGTAGGCCTCTTCCCCTTCAGTTCCATGCCCCGTCATCAGAGGCTGGGGCAGGGATCCCTGGGTCTGGAGATTTGACAAACTGCCCTGAGCTGTGCCGCAAAGGTGTGAGATGCAAGTCTGAATGCTTCCTCAGAAGTCTTGAATTGCGGGGGTCACCTATGCCAAAACATCAGATCTTGCACTGGCAGCAAATGGGGCTGCAGCAGCTGGACTGGCAGCAGCTGGACTGGCAGCAGCAGGGCTTGCAGCAGCTGGACTGGCAGCAGCAGGGCTTGCAGCAGCTGGACTGGGAGCAGCAGGGCTTGCAGCAGCTGGACTGGCAGCACACAGGGACACAGTAGCTGGACTGGGAGCAGCCACAGGAGCCACAGCCCCCCTTGGAGCCCCCACAGGAGCCACAGCCCCCTTTGCCACAGCTGGAGCAGGAACAGGCTGGCACACAGCAGCACACAGGCTTGCAGCAACAGACAGGGACACAGCAGCTGGAGCCACAGCCCCTGCAGCTGGAACCACAGCCCCCACAGCTGGAGCCACAGCCTCCACATCTGGAGCCGCAGCCTCCACAGCTGGAGCCGCAGCCCCCACAGCTGGAGCCGCAGCCTCCACAGCTGGAGCCGCAGCCTCCGGAACATCCACAGCAGCCCATAGTTCTGGTGGTTGAGGGTGGAGCGGGTCTGAGGAGCAGGTGGAGAGAGAGTGTTCAGGTGTGGAGCCTCCTGCGCCTGGGCCCTTTATACCCCTGCCTGGGAACACGTCACGATCTATGGTTTTCCTGCTGTTGTTTACACCATCTTCTGGAGACATGTTTGATTGTTTTTCTTTGGCTATGTTGATGTTTTCTGGGGCTCGAGTATGGGCTTTTCCCTACATGATCATTTCCTTGTGGAATTCACACAGGGAGGGAAAACAGCTCTCGCACTGGCTCACCGTAGGGTGATGTGTGGGCTCCCATGGTCACGGGCTCTGTCCCTGGTGCACTGTTCCTCCACCTCTGCCTTTGGGAAGGTGCTGTAGTGCCCCAGCCGTGCTTCCTGCTCTGCAGAGTGTGCTAGCAACACCAGCCTCCTGGGCTGCGCGAGGATTACCCGAGGTGACTTACGTATTGTATCGTGCTGTTCAAAGCGTCCCAAATGCCCCAGGGCCCCTCCTGAGCGCTCCATGCAGGACTATGTTCGGTGCTCATGACTGCTCAGGCAGTTTCCTCCCCCTGTAGAGGCTGGGCTGTGTGCTGAGCTGTGGTGCTGCAAGATGCCCTCCCTGCCCAGAGCAGCACTGCTCTGCACCTGATGCCTGCTGACTGTCCACTGCCATGACGCCTTCTCTGCAGCAACGGTGGCTGACCACAGCAGGGTTCGCAGCAGCGGGGAAGACAGGCCTTTGTTTCCCTGCTCTCCATTCCTGGGCCATTCCTGGGGCCAGGGTGATTGATAGGCCATGGGATCACAGAAAGGGAATTCACACAGCGTGGTCCTTGGGGGAAGGTGAGTGGATCTAGCTCCAGCTTTGAAACTATTGCATGGACCAGTCCTTCTCTCAGAGAAGAACGCAGTTCAGAGTAGAGCTTGGAGGGTAGTGGTGAGACCTCGATAGGTAGAAATAGCAGCTAAGGGACAGGAAGGACACTCCAGCCAGGAGGCAGGGCATTGGCAAGGGCACAGAGGCCAGCAGGTGCAGCCGGAACATAAGGCATGTGTACATGCAGACGTTAAACCCTGGACTGAACCCCAGCCCCAGCACTGGCCTGTGCATCTCTCCACTGGGACTTGGCCACCGCCCTGGCTCCCACCGGTGCATAACCAACCAGCCTGGACTTAGTGGGTCGGGAGCTCAGGCCTCAGGACATTGGGCCTCAGGGCTGCCTGTCAGCAGGGCTCCGTGTTCATCTCTAGACCGGGTCTGCTGGGCTGGCCCATCTAATGTCTCTTCTTCACTCACGTAGGGATGGCTGCGACTGGTGTGCCGGGCGGCTCTCTCGCTCTGTCCCCGTCTCCATGTGGCTTCTCCCTGTGGCGAGCTTGGGCTTTGGTCTCACAGCATGAGGCCCAGTGTCCGGCCCCGCCAGGCCCCTAGCACAGCTTCAGTGACCCAAGCCTCCCCACCCGAGACCCAGTCCTCATGGACTGGAGCCGAGCTGCTGTCCTGCGTCAGGCCTGAGCTCCCAACCCATCAAGTCCGGGCCGGTTGGTTATGCACTGGTGGGAGCCAGGGCGGTGGTCAAGTCCCGACGGAGAGATGCACAGGCCCGTGCTGGGGTCACCGTCAATCTGCCACAGTTACTTCAGCCGGCCCAGGTGATGGGCGCCTGGCGTTCAGTGGTCTTCTCTTCCTCATTTATTTTTTTCAGAGTTGAGTGTCTCACCTCCGGGGGGCATGAGCTCTGGGGGTCACACGGTTTTGCCACCAACACCCGAACCTGCTCAGGGAATTGTCACTGAGTGAGGGAAGAGGACTCCTGCGGCTGCCGCCTGCTAACGTGCTGAGGGCCGGGTCCCTGCGGTCGGTGGCTGGGTTGATGATTCTTTAGCTGAATTCAGTTCAGCTGCAGATTTGAGCGCCCCTTCCTGATGTCCTTTATAATAAACTGGCAAACGTACGTGAAGTGTTTGTCTGAGTGCTGTGAGCCATCCTACAAATGGTCAAACACAAGGAGGGGTCCTGGGAGCCCCCGAGGTACAGCCAGTGGGTCAGAAGTATGAGAGGCCTGGACCTGCGACTGGCGTCTGACGTGTGGCATCTTGTAGGACTGAGCCTTTGGCCTGTGGGGTCTGCGTAGTTCCAGGCAGAGAGCGTCAGAATCACACTGAGTTGTGGGTCGCCCAGCTGGTGTCGGGAGAGTGGGCTGGGGTGGGAAAAATCCTGCATGTCTGGTGTAGGCCGTCCCATGCGAGAGTGTGGACAAAGTGTTTTCCTCAGACTCGTAGACAGCAGGTACAACACCGGGGGGGACAGCGCAGGAAAATGTGCGGCTGTGGCTTCAGCATCCTTCTCAGCGGCAAAGGATGCGCCTCATCTGCAGATCGTGAGCCACCAAGGTGCACGTGCGACGTCTCTGTCTCAGTGACACACATTTCTGAGTGGCCTTTTATAGCTCGGTCACGTAGCCCAAAGCAGGCACAGACCGTCGACATACGCCTTCCGTGAGCTCACGCCGCGGAGGCTGGGCACGGCCGCAGGTCTCGCCTCTGCCGGGCGGCTGCCACTTTCGGGACTTTAGGTAACAGGTTTCTCTGCACCCTCAGCCCTCCCACGGGCTCTGATAAACCGTGTTCTCCTGTGACTGTGGGGCCCACCTCCTCTCACACTCTTCTACGTCTTACAGGGAAGGGGTCCCATCCTTTGTATTGACGGGTAAACATTTACTGCTGTAAAATCCCCTCTAACTACGTACTGCTTCCTCTGGTTTTCTAAACATCGGCTCATCTCCACTATTATTTGTTTGCTGCATCATGGCGCAGCATGTTTTAAAATTTCCCAGTATGTGGGGCTTTTCCAGTTATCTTTTTGTTACTGATTTTTGAAAATTATTGAGCACTTGGAGAATATAACCTGCGTGATATTTTTCCTCCAAATTTATTGAGACTGGCTTTGTGAGTGGGCAGGTAAACTGATATTCCTTATGAGCTTAAAAAAGTGCGTGTCCTTCAATGACACGGTGACAAGTCCACCTGTCCAGCGTACTTACCTATTAACCGTATGGCTCGAACTTTTACAACCTGGCCGACGCTGTTGTCTATTTGACATGTCCCGCCGTGGGGAGGGTTTGCCACGTTCCCTTAGACACTCCCATGTGCTCCCACCACGGGGCCTCGGCGCTGGCTGCCTGGGACCTGCCTGCGGGGCACTGCGTGCCTCCTTCCTCCCCTCCTTGGAGCCTCTGCTCGAGGACACCATCTCAGCGGGGCCACCCCGCCACCCTGTTGACAGCGGGCCCCTCCGTTTGGACGTCCTTGCCTCCCCCTTTCGCCACTTTATTTTCTTCCTTGGAACGTACTCTGTCGTTTAGTTTTCTGCTTGACCCGTTGTCCACCTCTCCCCGTAGGACGCTGGTGAGGGTGTGGTTTGTGCCAACTCTGCGCACTGCCGTGTCCCTGGGGTCCGGAGCAGAGCCAGGCACAGCACACGTCAGACGCACGTGTTCTCTTTGGATGCGCTGTGCAGAGGGGAGGTGTGGATCTGCTTGTTTTTATTTTTGCTTTTTTTGTGTGTTTCTCCTGCTTGGGACTCATTAATCTAAGAATGAGCATTTTTCGTAAATTCTGGGACATTGCCCCAGGTCATCTCTGAATGCTGCCTTTCCCTGCTGTCCCCGTGGCCTCTTCTGCAAGCCCAGCTGCTGCATGTCAGACTCTCTTACTCTGTTTCCACGGATTTTTACAGCCCCTTCGTGAATGTCCCATGTGTTTGTGTTTGAATATTGAATTCTAGCTAAAGTATTAATGTCTGTTTTCCAGCTCATTCATTCTCTTTTCATCTGGCCTGCACATACCCGGTAAGTTTTGGAATTCAATCTCTATACTGTTTGTTGGTAGGATTTCTATATTTCTTTTTCTGAGATACTTAATTGTGCTTATATTCTCCGACTTAAGCTCATATTTTCAATCTGATCTTGTTTTTTTCAGCCATTTCAAAAGTACTTATTTTGTGTTCTGCGTCTGCCGTTTCTGATTCTTGCTTGTATTCTTTGCCGGTTCTCTCTCATGATGCCTCCACGTGTGTGTGTTGTGATTTTTGAATGTGAACTTGTTCCTTGCAATCTCGCCTGTGGGAATCTCTGACAGTTCTCTCTCGTGATGCCTCCACGTGTGTTGTGATTTTTGAATGTGAACTTGTTCCTTGCAATCTCGCCTGTGGGAATCTCTGACACCTGTCTGAGGGTCGGTTTCATTATGGAGGATTCGTGTTTGCTTTTTTATTTACTGGGGCAAACCAGCCTGGGGTGACTGTGTGTGAAATCTTATATTTATGTTTTTCGGACCATGGAGGGAGTTCTCAAACACTCATGAGGCCAGTGTACGGTGACACATTTCGGGGAGGCCTTTCCCACCCCCACCCTGGTCTCAGTGTTTCCTGGTGTCTCCCCCTCAGAGAGGGCCTGTTTCTGGTGCAGCCCCCATGGAGGCCGGCTTCTGCCTTTCACCCCCCATGGACACGGCACTCCCCTGGTTGTGGGTTCTGAGGATTCTTTACTGTTCACCCAGCTCAGTGACTTTTTAAAAACTTATTTTTTAAAACTCCAGCCCTTCTAGGGGTTTCAGGGTTGTGAACGGTATCCAGGCCAACGTTACTTACTAAAACAGAAACTCAGAACTTGGTGGAAATCCCACGTTGTCGTGGTTCTGTCGGGCACCTGCTGCCTCTGGAGTGGCCTGCAGGTCTCTGCAGTTGCAGACTGCCGGGTCCGGGCCGGCCTTGCAGCCCGCCTCTTCCACCCACACTTGCTCTACAAGCCCAGGGCTGTGCGTGGGCCCCGGGGGGCCTGGCCCATGGAAGCTGATGCTGCCATCTTTCCCTATCTGAGCCCCCTGCCTGACCCAGCACAAAACCTTCCCAGTTCATTCAGAGCCTTCCGACTTTGCACGTTTCTAGGCCACACTTATTCATCTATTTCAGAATAGGATCTGGGTGGAACCGATGGGCCTCAAGCAGCATCTTGCCCAGAAGTTTCAGACACACTTCCATGAGGACCAGGCTGAGACCTGGGGGGTAGGGAACAAGGGACACAAGATGGATCAGGATCTGTGGAAGTGCACGCCATCCTGTGTGTGCTGGGAGCAGGAACGCAGCTGGGGCTTGAGAGGAAGATGGGACAGGTGTGAAAAACAGGTGTGACGGGCTAAATGTCTGTATGTCCCCAAAATTAGTATGTTGAAGCCTTAACTCCAGTGTGACTGCATTTGGAGACAGGATCTGAGGGGAGGTGATACAGTCAAACGTCACGGGGTGGGGCCCTGCTCCAATAGGACTGGCATTCTCACAGGAGGGGGCGGGGCACCCAGGACACCCGAGCTTACCCTCTGCCACGTGGGGACCCAGTGTGGAGGGGCTGTCTGCAGACCAGTGTGCGGGCCCTCACCGGAAACTGAACTTGATCTGGGACTGCCAGCTCCAGGATAGAGAGGGATAAACGTCTCCTGCGCTAGCGCCCACTCGGTGGCATTTTGTCATGGCAGCCCTAACAGCAGACTGAGGTGACGGGTAAGGGATGGTGGGCCTGGAGCAGAGGGCTGCTGGGGAGGTGGCGTGGAGGCTAAGGGAGGTGAAGTGGCAGCTCACGACCCACGGCTTGCCTCTCTGGTTTGTTACCCACGGTCAACCAAGGTCTGAAAACATTCAATGGAAAATTCGGAAATAAGCAGCTCATAAATTTTAAACTGTGTGCCGTGTGAGCAGCATGAGATCTCTAGCTGTCCTGCTCCGCCCGCCCTGGTCCTGAATCGTCCTTTGTCCAGCAGATCCATGCTGTGAACACCACTCACTGTTCGTCACTAGACAACTCAGTTATCAGAGCAACTGTCACGGGATTGCAGCGCTTGTGTTCAAGTGACCCTTGTTTTGTTTAACAATGGCCCCAAAGTGCAGGAGCTGTGCTGCTGGCATGTTGTTTATAATTATTCTATTATTAGTTGTTGTTAATCTCTTACCGTGCCTAATTTGTAAGTTAAGCTTTATCTTCGGCATGTATGTACAGGAAAAAGCGTAGTGTATATATATATGTTTCAGTACTGCCGTGGTTTCAGACATCCACTGGGGGTCTTGGGATGTATCCCTGGTGGATAAGGAGGGACTACTGTATTTGTGGAAGATTCTATAGGATTTGGTGACATGAGANGTTTTGTTTAACAATGGCCCCAAAGTGCAGGAGCTGTGCTGCTGGCATGTTGTTTATAATTGTTCTATTATTAGTTGTTGTTAATCTCTTACCGTGCCTAATTTGTAAGTTAAGCTTTATCTTCGGCATGTATGTACAGGAAAAAGCGTAGTGTGTGTATATATGTTTCAGTACTGCCGTGGTTTCAGACATCCACTGGGGGTCTTGGGATGTATCCGTGGTGGATAAGGAGGGACTACTGTATTTGTGGAAGATTCTATAGGATTTGGTGACATGAGAAACTGAGGGGGAAGAAAAGCCAAAGATGCCCCCAAGGGCATCCTGCGGTGCAGTCCTGACCCCACTACCTCAGAAAGTGACCTCGTTTGGAGACAGAGTCGTTACAGATTGTAACAGGTTAAGATGTGGACGTAATAAAGTATGGTGGATCCTGATCCCATAGGACTGTGTCCTTATAAGAGGACATCAGGACACAGACACACACAAGACAACCACGTGAGGACACAGGGAGAAGACGCCGTCTGCAAGCCAAGGAGAGCGCCCTCAGGAGAAGCCAGCCCTGTGACACCTGGATCTTGGGCTTGCAGCCTCCTGGTCTACGGTGTTTTCTTTGGGGAGCCCTACCTAGCTAATGTAGCAGGGAACATGGTGGGGGTGGGGGTGGGGGTCCCAATGGCACCAGGGGGGGCAACTGTGGAAAACTTGTACATTTTTCCAGTCATATAGAGTCTGAAACCAAAGAATCACAATGTAAACTCTTGGGAGGTGCAGATTTTATTTATGTGGGGATCCAGACTGGGCAGTCTATAAAGGGAGAATCAGCAAGTAGGTGAAGGAGCTGGCCATGTCCCAGAAGGAAGGGGAGGGACTGGAGACCCCCTTTTCCTCCAGAGAGGACCCCAGGGGTCTCCGATGGCTCTGTGACTTCTAGATAAGTTCCCAAAGCAGTCCACGTTCAGGCAGCTCAGAGCGGGATGAAGATCCAAGGAGGCAGGGACCGGGGAGAGGGGCCGGCAAGGGCCCCAGTCACAGGGTGCCCAGTCTCAGGAGGGCCATGTGACATGTGGTCTCTGAGTCCTGAGAAGATTGGAGTGGTGTGATCAGGAAAGGAGGAGGAGGATTTCAGTAGGAGTTGGGGGCAAGACATGGGGCACTGGGGCCCTCATGACAGCAGGTTTGAGTGCTGAGGTCTGGGTGCTAGGCTGCCACAGTCCAGAGGAGGACAGACCCAGAGTTGTGCTTCAGGATTTCAGGACACAGCTCTGATCATTCCCAGAGAGCCCAGACCTGCAGGACACAGCTGAGGTCTGCACACGAATCATCAGACCTTGCACTGACAGCAAATGGGGACACAGCAGCTAGACTAGGAGCAGCAGGGCTTGCAGCAGCTGGACTGGGAGCACACGGGGACACAGCAGCTGGACTGGNTGCAGCAGCTGGACTGGCAGCACACGGGGACACAGCAGCTGGACTGGGAGCAGCAGGGCTTACAGCAGCTGGACTGGGAGCACACAGGGACATAGCAGCTGGACTGAGAGCAGCAGGGCTTGCAGCAGCTGGACTGGGAGCAGCAGGGTTTGCAGCAGCTGGACTGGGAGCACACAGGGACACAGCAGCTGGACTGGGAGCAGGGGACACAGCAGCCGGACTGGGAGCACACGGGGGTGCAGCAGCTGGACTGGGAGCAGCCACAGGAGCCACAGCTCCCTTTGCCACAGCTGGAGCAGGAACAGACTGGCACACAGCAGCACACGGGCTTGCAGCAGCAGACGGGCACACAGCAGCTGGAACCGCAGCCTCCACAGGAGCCACAGCCTCCGGAACATCCACAGCAGCCCATGGTTCTGGTGGTTGAGGGTGGAGCGGGTCTGAGGAGCAGGTGGGGAGGGAGTGTTCAGGTGTGGAGCCTCCTGGGCCTGGAGCGCCTTATATATCCGCCCAGGTGTTTATACTTAACACATGACTACTTCCTTTCTGTGTTTACAGAGTTTCTTAAGGACAAGTGTTATTTTTAATCACTTCACTGTCCCATGAGCTGTCACTAGTTCAAGTCAACATCCCCTTTCTTTAGTTGCTAAATTTGGCCTCTTCCTCACAGGTGTTCCCTTTGCCAGAAGGGACCGAGTTCCCTGTCCTGGGAGTTTCCCGCGAGCCCCTGGGAGCCGGTCGTGGTGGGCCGGCTGCAGATCCATCGTCTGTGGCATTCGCGTTTCTCCTCATCGATATAAAATAGGGTTTTATATTCC
>NW_007736145.1:38526-40561 GCF_000696425.1 Galeopterus variegatus | reverse complement strand
GATCCATCGTCTGTGGCATTCGCGTTTCTCCTCATCGATATAAAATAGGGTTTTATATTCCTATTTCCTGGGCACTAATGTGTATATTCTCCCACTTAAAAATAAGTTTGTGATCACTCCTGCAAATAGAAGTATGAAGCTTAGAGCTGAGACGATTTACAGTTCCACCACCGAAAAACGACCAGTGTATTTTGTTAAACTTGTAAAACAGAATTTTGCAGTATGTGGATTTCAGGGCAGCCTGACATTCTCTTTTTCTGCTTACCTAGCCCCTCCTCTGGCTTGGCTTACCCCACAGACACGAACGAGACCTTCCATCTCTTCAGGTATCCTGGGGTCCTGCATTAGTGTTACTAGTCCTGTGCTTTTCAGTTTTCCTCAGTAAGTCTTCATCTAAATCCCACAAGTCCACTGATACGACTCAGATGTATTTTCTTGGAAGTCCAGGAGAGTGTCACTAGCCAGCCTCTCCAGTGGACTTTCATTTTCTAAAAAATTTATTTTAATTTTTTATTGCGGTAACATTTACATCCAGTGAAATGTACCTGTCTTGAGTACAGGCGTGCACGGGGTTGGCTGAGCTTGTGCACATAGAGCTGATACGCTGGCTGGTTTCACTCGGTGTGTTAGTCCTGCATCGATGATTTGTCTGTCTGTGTAAAGATGTCCCCCAGTGTGTCACTCTTCTCTGGTTCATAGATATTTGGGTTGTTCTCAGTTTTGGGCTACGATCAGTCAAACTTCTACGAGCATTCTGGTTCACGTCCTTTGTGAACGTGTTTTCATTTCTCTTGGTTAAATGTCTGGGACAGGGGAGGTGCCTGTCTGACTGTATGAGAAACTGACAGCTCCCAGAACAGCTGAGCTGTTTTCTGCTCTTGCCAGCAGCGTCTGCGAGGACCCGCCGCCCTCTGTCCCTGCTGGTCTCTGCTGCCATCGGCTCCGAAACGCTCAGCGTTCTCAGGGCTGTGAAACTGCGCCTCATGTTGGTTTTGATTTGCATTCCTCGTGGTTATTAGCCATTTATGTGTTTTCTTGGTGAAAAGTTTTGTTCAAATTATTTGCCCATGTTATTTTCGTTTTTGACTTTTTAAAAAATCTGTTGCAGCTCTTCTATCTACATATTATACAAATCCTGCCTATATATATTTTATTCCTCATAAATTTGGTTTGCCTTATCATTATCCAAATAACATCTTACGTTGGGAAAAAATTTTTTTGATTTTGAAGTGCAATTAAACATTTTTATCTCTGATAGTTAGTGCTTTTTTGTGACCTCTCTTAAAAATCTCCTAGGTTTTCTTCTAGAAGCATCAGAGTTTTGCTTTTTATGTTTAGTTTTACGATGTATCTCAAACTAATTTTTGCGTGCAATGTGAGGTAGGAGTTGAGATTCGTTTCTTCACACATTTTTCCAATTGTTTCAGCATTTGATGAAAAGGCCTTCCTTAGCCCACTGAAATCCTTAGTGCCTTTCATGAAAGTCAGTTGACATACATGTGTAAGTCTATTTCTGTATTCCATCCACGGACCCACGTGCCTCTTCGTGATGCTAGTCCTACATTCTGTTACTGTAACATTCCATACAGGTTTTTTTTTTTACCTTATTTTTTATTTAGTTGTTTATTTATTTAATTTTAACTTCTCAATATACATTGTAGTTGATTTTCATGTCCCTTTACCCGTTCCTCTTCCCCCCCCTCCTCTCCCCACTACATCATATCTGTTCACTTGTCTTAACAAGTTCAAGGAATTGTTGTGATTGTTGTGTCTTCTTCTTCCCCACACACTTTGTTTCTGTGTTTATTTATTTATTTTTATCTCCCACAAATAAGTGAGAACATGTGGTATTTCTCTTTCTGTGCCTGACTCGTTTCACTTAATATAATTCTCTCTACGTCCATCCATGTCGTTGCAAGTGGCAGTATTTCATTCGTTTTTATAGCTGAGTAGTATTCCATTGTGTGGATATATCACATTTTCCGGATCCACTCATCCGATGATGGACATTTGGGCTGGTTCCAACTCTTGGCTA
>NW_007736145.1:31709-35579 GCF_000696425.1 Galeopterus variegatus | reverse complement strand
TGATATTGGCAGTGGGCTTATCATATATGCCTTTAATTATGTTGAGATACTTTCCATCTATAGCTAACTTGTAGAGAGTCTTTATCATGAACGAATGTTGAATTTTGTCAAATGCTTTTTCAGCATCTATAGAGATGATCATATGGTTTTTGTCTTTGCTTTTATTGATGTGTTGTATTACATTTATTGATTTGCCTATGTTGAACCAATCTTGCATCCCTGGGATGAATCCCACTTGATCATAGTGTATAATTTTGTGTATGTGTTGCTGTATTCTGTTAGCTAGCATTTTATTGAGGATTTTTGCATTTATATTGGTCAAAGATATTGGCCTGTAGTTTTCTGTTTTTGATGTATCTTTGTCTGGGTTTGGTATCAGAGTGATGTTTGCCTCATAGAATGAGTTTGGGAGAATGGCCTTTATTTCAATCTTTCGGAAAAGTTTGTAGAGAATTGGTATCAGTTCCTCTTTGAAGGTTTGGTAGAACTCTACAGTGAACCCATCTGGTCCTGCGCTTTTCTTTGTCGGGGGCTTTCTGATAACAGCTTCAATCTCTTTTATTGTTATTGGTCTGTTCAGATTTTCTACAGCTTCTTGGCTCAGTGTTGGTAGTTTGTATATGTCCATAAATTTATCCATTTCCTCCAGATTTTCAAATTTGTTGGCATATAGCTGTTTATAGTAGTCTCTAATGATTCCTTGTATTTCTGAGGTATCAGTTGTAATATCACATTTTTCTTTTTTCATTTTTGTTATTTGGGTCTTCTCTCTTCTTTTCTTAGTTAGCTGTGCTAATGGTTTGTCAATTTTATTTATCCTTTGAAAAAACCAACTTTTTGTTTCATTGATCTTTTGTATCATTTTTTTGGGTTTCTGTTTCATTTAGTTCTGCTCTGATTTTAATGATTTCTTTCTGTCTGCTAACTTTGGGTTTGGATTGTTTTTGTTTTTCTAGTTCTTTAAGATGAAGTATTAAGTTGATTACTTGCCATCTTTCCATTCTCCTTAGTACTGCTTTTGCAGTATCCCACAGGTTTTGGTATGATGTGTCATTATTTTCATTAGTTTCAAGAAATTTTTTGAATTCCTGTTTAATTTCTTCTTGGGCCCATATGTCATTAAGTAGAATGTTGTTTAATTTCCATGTGCTTGTATAGTTTCCGGAGTTTCATTTGTTATTGATTTCTAATTTTAATCCACTGTGATCTGAAAAAATACGTGGAATAAGTCCAATTTTTTTGAATTTGTTGAGGCTTGCTTTGTGACCTAACATGTGGTCTATCCTTCAGAATGTTCCATGTGATGATGAGAAGAATGAATATTCTGAGGTTGTTGGATAGAATATTCTGTAGATATCTGCCAAGTCCAATGGTCTAAAGTGTTGTTTAGATCTTGTGTTTCTCTATCGATTTTTTGCCTAGATGATCTGTCCAATATTGATAGTGGGGTGTTCAGGTCCCCTGCTATTATGGTATTAGTGTCTATCTCATTCTTTAGATCTAATAGTGTTTGCTTTATAAATCTGGCTGCTCTGATGTTGGGTGCATATAATTTATGATTGTTATGTCTTCTTGATGGATAGATCCTTTTATCATTATAGTGGCCTTCTTTATCTCTTTTTATGGTTTTTACTTTAAAGTCTATTTTATCTGATATAAGAATAGCTACTCCAGCTCGTTTTTCATTTCTATGTGCATGGTATGTCTTTTTCCATCCTTTCACTCTTAGTCTATGTGAGTCTTTACAGGTGAGTTGAGTCTCTTGAAGGCAGCATATAGTTGGGTCTGCCTTTTTAATCCAGTCATTCTGTATCTTTTGAGTGGGGAACTTAATCCTTTTACATTTAGAGTTATGATTGAAAGGTGTTGATTTACTCCTAGCATTTTATTGATTTTTGTTTAGATGTTTTAAGTATCTTTTGTTCCTTTCTTTCTGATTTTCTGTTTGTTTTCTGTGTTTGTTGGTTTCTTTGGATGGTAGATAAACTTTTTTTCCTCTTTATTGTTAGCATTTTTATTTTACTGGTAGATTTTGTTCTTTTTTGAGTATTCATGGCAGTGATGGTCGTTTTTCAGGTATCAAACCCAGTACTCCCTTGAGAATTTCTTGTAAGGCTGGTCGTGTGGTATTGAACTCCTGCAGATTTGTTTGTCTGAGAAATATACTATTTTTCCTTCATTTTGGAAGGATAGCCTTGCTGGATAAAGTATTCTTGGCTGGCAATTTTTGTCCTTTAGTATTTTAAATATGTCATCCCATTCTTTTCTTGCTTTTAGGGTTTCTGATGAGAAATCTGATGTTAGTCTGATTGGGGCTCCCTTATAGGTGACTTGCCACTTCTCTCTTGCAGCTTTTTTTTTTTTTTTTAAAGATGACCGGTAAGGGGTTCTTAACCCTTGACTTGGTGTTGTAACATGTCTTGGAGAGGAACTTTTGGGGTTGAATATATTTGGGGATCTTTGGGCCTCCTGAATCTGAAGATCTGTGACTTTCTCTATACCCAGGAAGTTTTCTGCTATTATTTCATTGAATATGTTTTCAACACCATTTCCTTTTTCCTCTCCTTCTGGAATACCCATGATTTGGATATTTGAGCACTTAAGGTTGTCTATTATCTCCCTTAGATTTTCTTCAATTTTTAAAATTCTTTTTTCTTTTTTCTGGTCTGCCTGTGTTAATTCAAACCACCTGTCTCCACAGTCAGAAATTCTCTCTTCTGCTTGTTCTAGCCTGCTGGTTAGACTGTCTGTTGTGTTTTTTATTTTGTTGAATGAATCTTTCAGCTACACAAGCTCTGCTACATTCTTTTACAGGGCATTGATTTCTTTGTACATTTCTTCTTTCAGGTCCTTTATATTTTTTCTCATTTCATCATGTTGTCTAAATGAGTTTTCTTGTATCTCATTTAGTTTCCTTAGAATTGTTGCTCAAAATTCCTTGTCTGTCCTTTCAAGGACTTCCTGTTCTCTAGGATCTAGAGCTTGAGAGTTATTATTTTTCTTTAGTGGTGATGAACTTTCTTGATTTTTCATATTTCTGGTATCTTTCCTTTGGTGTTTAGTCATTGTGGCAGGGGGTATCACGATCCACTCGTTCCACCCTGATGTCCAGCCTGGATCCTGAAGGGACTGCCAATTCTGGGCAGCAGGGACTAGACTGGGCTGGGGGGTCATGAAGTGCCTGTCTGTTCTGGCACAGCTGACTTGGGGTGTGTGGGCCCGGCAGGTCTTGGGCCTCTCTGGGCAGCAGGGACTATCCTGGACTGGGGGTCCCCTGGTGCCTGGTGGCTCTTGGGCCTCTCTAGGCAGTGGGGAGTGGCCTGGGCTGGAGGTCCCATGGCACCTCCTTGTTCCAGCAAGGCTGACTTGGGGCATGTGAGCCCAGTAGCTCTCAGGCCTCTCTGGGCAGCAGGCACTGGCCTGGGCTGGGGGTCCTGTGGCACGTGGCTCCTGCCTGTTCCAGTGCAGCTCTCAGGCCTCCTGTTGTTGCTTTTTAATAGTTGCAAGTTGGTTGGTTTGTGGGAGAGAGTGACACTAGGAAATGTCTACTCTGCCATCTTGACCAGAAGCCTAACATTGTACACAGCTCTGAAGTCAAGTAGTATGAGACCTCCAACTGCATTTTTTTGCAAGATTGTTTTAGTTATTCCAATTTCTTTGCTTTTCTAACCAAATTTTAAAACCAATTTGCCAATCCAACAAAAAAAGTGATTTGTTATTTAGACCAGTGCTGTGTTGACTCTATAGGTCTGTTTAGGGAGAAATGATATCGTAGCCATACTGAGTCCACCACCACTGGAGGAATATGACATATACCTCTCTACATTTATTTGAGTCTTTATTTTCTCTCAGGAATGTTTTGAGGTTCAA
>NW_007736145.1:30262-31134 GCF_000696425.1 Galeopterus variegatus | reverse complement strand
CCAATTTCTTTGCTTTTCTAACCAAATTTTAAAACCAATTTGCCAATCCAACAAAAAAAGTAATTTGTTATTTAGACCAGTGCTGTGTTGACTCTATAGGTCTGTTTAGGGAGAAATGATATCGTAGCCATACTGAGTCCACCACCACTGGAGGAATATGACATATACCTCTCTACATTTATTTGAGTCTTTATTTTCTCTCAGGAATGTTTTGAGGTTCAATATACATATCTTACACATACTTTGTCAATGTTATTCCTAAGGTTTTTTTCTTAGAATTTCATTTTTCAATGTTCATTGTTACTATGTAGAAATAGCATTTGGTTTTGTATGTTACTTTGTATCCTCTGATCTTGCTAAATTAACTTATTAGTTCTAGCAGCTTTTTAATAGAGAACATGGAAATTTCTACAGATTGAATTGTGTGACATTAAACAATGTCTAATCCTGTTAATCCCATCCAGTGTGCTTTTGATTTCACACATTGTCATTTTCATCTCTAGAAGTTCGGAATGAGTCTTCTTATGTCTTCCACAGGGCCTGGGAAAAAGCACACTGCAGTTGGGGAAAGCATAACAGAAAGTAACAGAACAAGCCTGCATGCCTGGGACAGAGACAAGAAACTGGCTTGGGCCACAGATCCAGTACCAGTACCGAGCAGAAGTCTACTGCTGTGGGGAGGGTGGGAAATTCCTGCTCGTGACACAAGTGTTCTGTGTCTTGACTGTCAGTGTCAGTATCCCGGTTGTGACACTGGGACATGTTCAAGATGCTGCCATTGGGGAAAACTGGAGGAAGGGTACACGAAACCTTCCTTTTGATTTCTTTCAACAACATGTTAATCTACCTTTATTCCAAAATAAAAAGTTAAA
>NW_007736145.1:26586-29707 GCF_000696425.1 Galeopterus variegatus | reverse complement strand
GAAGGTCATAGTTAGATAAATCACCAATCAGGTAGTTGGCAATTAGATCCCAGATATGCTTCAAAGCCAGAGCTGATGGGATTTCCCACTGGATTGCGTGTGGAGGGTTACAGAGAAGAGTTGAGAGGGATGCCCAGGTGTTTGTCCTGAGACCTGGGAGGGCAGAGCTGGCATTTACAACATGGGAGAGGCTGGGAAGAAGCTGGTTCCAGGGCAACATGAGGAATTTAGTTTGGGACATGAAAATGCATAATAACCACCTTCCTAGCCTCTGATAACAGTTGTTTTCCACCCACCACCTGTCCCATAAATCAAGGCCATGGGTCTGTGTTTTTGCTCTGGTAGGTTTCTGGGTCAACCAGGACAGATCAATTACACTGCCCAAACAAGCCACCCCCACATGTCAGTGACTTAATGCAGCACAGGTTTATTTCTTGCTTGTGCTGCATGCCACAGCAGGTTGGCTGGCAGCTCTGCTCCAAGCTTCCTCACTCCAGGACTCAGACTGAAGCAGCAGCCACTGCTTGGAACATCAGAGGTCACGGTGGGAGAAGGAAGCCGGATATAGAAAGCTGCAGCAGGCACGTTGGGCTTCTGCCCGCTGGCTCAGGCAACTTGCTGACCACTCCTAACTTAGAGGGGCTTGAGGAAGGGCCACCTGCCACCTGCCATCCACCTGTTCCTAGGATGCCCACAAATAGCCCTAATTACCTCCCCATTCAGTGCTCTCTGTGGCAACACTAACAGCCCTATACATGGGTTTTTAGCTCAGTGATCTTAAGCCTTTCTTTTTCCTCTATCATATGCATTTAAGGCTATAGATTTTCCTCTAGGCACTGATTTGGCTGCATTCGCTAAATCTGATAGACCTGTCATTTCATTAGGGGTTACAAAATGTAGAGTTTCTAGTTCTATGATTTCTTGCTCATTTGTAAACTGGATCACTTCCTCTCATCTTTTGGTTACCATAAGATAGAATTTGTATATCAAAGACAGAATAAATGCCTAATTCTTTCCCTGGGTGTACTCATGTTCAAAATAATGAATTGATTTCCAGCATTCCCTAAAGGCCACTAAGATTTGTATTTTGTATATTATCTGTATTATTACTTGTGTATTACGTACTCACGGATTTAAACATATTTGATGCATATCAGTCCATTTTAAAAATCGATGTTCTCATTGGCCCAAGTCTGTCTACTGCGATTCTCTTCGAGTTTGACTCCTTAGTTTTTTGGACATGACCTCAGGAGACTTTGTTATCTTCCTTGATTTCTGTGATAACAAGATGTTCTAGATTGACCTTGTTCACTCCCAGCCCATTTCTCTGGAGAACTCAGGTTCCATTTAGATACAAGAAATGGCATTTAAAGACAACAGCCTTGGTGCTAGGAGTGCTCACTGCTGCTGGGCGGGCTACTGTTTTAGATCTTCCAATGGAGTAGGAAACCATTTCATGAAATACATCACGATTTTATATTGATTTGTCTAACTCGAATTCAAGACGGCAAGTTTTTACTTAACCTCATTAATCCCACACCAAAAATCCAAGTTCCTGGTAGCAACCCGATTATGCACTGGCTTTTGTCACAGCACCTCCAGCAGTCTCAGAAGGGCGATGCCAACACCACCCCCAACAGCGCGATTGCTAGAAACAGCCTAAGATTTAACTGCTGTGCACTTCCTGCCATTAGTGCACATCTGACCAGTAAATTACCATGTTTTCAAATGACTTGAAATAATTCATCTCTATTCGTATTGCCTTTTAAGAATTTTGAAAGAATGTAGTTGGGGGTCTTAGGGTAACAGGAGAGACCTTAGGGAGGCATTCCTCGGGCCTGAGTTTGCGATACAGCCCCAGGTCTTTCTCTTTCTTGACAATTTCTTCCACGTTATGCGGATTGGAACACACGACTGCAGCACTATAGACAGAGTCATGAAAACCGAGCACTCTTCCCTAGGCCGGCGGGCGTGTGGAGCTTCCTGTGGCACGAGGCTGGGTGCACCTCTGCCCCCGAATGCTCACTTCCAGCTCCCGCCTGTGTGGATGAAGACTTAGGGATTTGCCCCTGTTGATGGCTGGAGGGAAAGCATTGCAGACAGGAGGTTTCACTGAGTGTAGGAATATGTTTATGTAGAGAGGTAACGGGGCTGTTTAAGTATTAACAAAGAAAATCAGAGCAGATCCGTTATAAGAACTTCCCAAGCGGCGAGGGCAGAGGCCTGGGCCGGGGGCATGGGACAGTCTGAACCTCCCAGGAGTTTTCTGCGGCCTCTTGGGCTTCTGCTGGCCTGGCTGCGGGGACAGTTCTGTCTCCATCAGATCAATGGCTCATAACCTCTGGGAAGAGAGAGGTCCTGAGAAAGGGAGGAAGGGCCGGGAGTGAGGGGGAGGCCGCCAGCCCCATCTTAGCGGGGGGCTTAGCCCCTTCCACCAACATCACCATCAGTCCCAGGAAGTCCAAAATATAACAAGATCAAGAAAACAATACGAACAGTAGTGGTAACCATGACACAGAAATAACAGCAGAGCAATCGGCAAGACGGTTGTTTCTGTCTGTGGGCGTGATACTTTTATTGGTTTGCAATATTTAATTTAAGGTAAAACAGAGTGTTCGGCATGCAAAGTGCTCTAAAGAAGTCTCTTTAACCCCCGCCTCCTTCCAAGTGAACACCAATGCTAAGATCCTCCTAGATGGAAAAGGGATTGGAAGTGGGTCCAGGAGCTCAGGCCGCTGAGTGGACATGCCACGGCGAGGCCACAGGGTGAGGGGCTGATCCAGCCAAGGGCAGCTTGTGAAGAGAATTTGTTAGGAGGCAGTGGACATTACGATGGGCTTTCCTTAGGATCTGGCAACCAAGTCTGACTTCATTCTACAGAGGGATGGGCTCTGAGGTACGACTTTGGAATCAGCCATGAAGCACAGGTCACAGCCTGGGAAACCTGAATCAACAGGACTCACCTGAGGCCTAGGTTCAGAGCCTCAGATCTTGCACTGGCAGCACACGGGGACACAGCAGCTGGACTGGGAGCAGCAGGGCTGGCAGCAGCTGGACTGGGAGCAGCAGGGCTTGCAGCAGCTGGACTGGCAGCAGCAGGGCTTGCAGCAGCTGGACTGGC
>NW_007736145.1:23001-25473 GCF_000696425.1 Galeopterus variegatus | reverse complement strand
CTGGAGCCGCAGCCTCCGGAACATCCACAGCAGCCCATGGTTCTGGTGGTTGAGGGTGGAGTAAATTCAAGGATCAGGTGGAGAAGGAGTGTTCAGGTGTGGAGCCTCCTGTGCCTGGGCCTTTTATACCCCTGCCCAGGGTTGCCCTGAGCACGTGTCCTCTCCTTCAGGCTATTTGCAGCACTTCCTGGGAATGTGCTTATTTGTTTGCTGAACTTTGGATTCTTGTTGGCCCAACACAACACTCACTCTCTCAGTTTCTAAATCTGACCATGTCCACCCTGGAGTGGACCTATATTTAACCTCGTCACCTGCCTCGTGCACCCCCATGTGACAGGCAGAGGGGGGGTTTCAACGGAGTTTACGGGGGTTGTGATCTCCCCATCTTGTCTTCCTACCTACACAACCATATTTCCTTTGAAATTCTGATCTCTGTATAAACATATGTTTACTTTTTACTGAGCTTTTACCAGTAAAGAGGCTTAACTGAAAAAAAAAAAATGCCGCAGCCCATCCTATCTCGACACCTGTGTGCGCACTAGTTAATCCCACTTTCACCCTCTTCTGGACATGGGGTTGCTCACGATTCTTGGCTATTATATAAACAGCGTCACGACAGTGAGTATTACTTATTTTTAAAGTTTTCTTAAGCTCTATAGATGACAAGGAGTATTGTATGAATGAGAAAAACACACACCGTCTTTCCTCTGCTCTCACAGCACTGTCATCAACACACAAGACCGGATTCTGTCACCAGGAGTGTGGCGATTTCTCCCCACTGGTAAGCAAGCCAGCAGTCCTGCCGTGGACACCAGCTGGTGTCCTCCAATTCAGTTCCGACATTGTCTACCTGGAGGTGGTGTCAGACCCCACAGGCTGAGGCCGCATCCCCAATAAGCTGATAACACTGTGTTGTGTATTTCAAGGTAGCCAGAAAAGATCTTGAATGTTTTAACCACAAAGAAATGACACATGTTTAGGTGACAGATGTGCTAATATTCTGCTTGGATCATTAGTATATGCTTGTGCTTAAACAACAAGCCGTACCCATACACATGTGCAATGAAGAAAATAAATTAAAAAACCCAATGAATCAGTATTGACCTTTGCCATCTTAACGTGTGCTACTNGCTTTTCCGAGAAGTTTTCTGGTGTGGCAGGAGGTTTGGTTTTTAATTCTGTTTCCTCAACACTTCTTACAAGTTAGACCTTGCTCTGGACTTTCTCCTGAACGACGTCCTTGACTTTCAGTGAGAGTTTGTAATTACCTTAATTTTTGCCTAAAGATGTCTTCATTTCTCCTCATATAATAAGTAGGATAGTTTAATTAGGTAAACGTTTCTAGATGAACACATACTTTCTGCAGTTTGCAAATATTATTCCCTTTTTGGGAGGCTTTCATTGACGCCGTATAAAAGTTGACTACCTAATTATTTTTATTTATGGCCAAAAAGGAAGAAGTGTAGACCTTTGGCCCAGGGACACGGAACGAAGAAGTTCAGATTTCCATCTCTGTGTGTTACTGGGGTTTTCCTCTCTCCAGAAGACATGACGGTCTCTCTCCCCTGGCGTTGCTGCTCCTGGCTCGCGCTGCCACGGGTCCACGAAGGTCTCTCTCTTAGCTGGTTTTCCCTCTTTCTTCCCCGATCCTTACTCCCATCTGTCTCTTCCCATAAAAATGGACCCACACTGATATATTTCTAATATATCCACACACGTGTACGTACTTAAAACACAATGTAGTTTTTATTTTTAAATCTGTGTACATATGCCACGGACCTTATTTCATTCCTTTCTCTTGCTGGGTACAACACTGATAAAAATTACACCACAGTTCTTTGTATAAATCCAGCCCATCTTCTCCCCTCTGATAGAGTTGCCAGCACGGGCATGCTCCGCCTCGGACATGTCCCCCTGGTCACGGGCACCGTTGGCGCTCCAGCTGCCCCTCCAGCGCCAGGCTGCAGTGGGACCCCTCCTGCGTGGTTGTCTGTCTGGGGGCACACCTAGGGGTGCCATGGTCTTCTCCTCTGTAGAACAGGCTTAATGATAGCACCTGTCTCAGAGGTGTGCTGTGCGATATTCATTAAATGATGCAACATATAAAAAGTATTTAGAAGAATTCCTGACTCAGGAAATGCCATGTACATGATATTTTCCTATAGTCGTGATCACTGGTTTGTGAGCTCCCTGTATCACGTACCAAGTTCCCGCCACCGTGTCTGGAACAATGTCTCTAACATGCTAAGTTGTACCAGTGAAGGGTTTACAGCGCTGAGTAGTTTACTAAAGGTCTTGTCACGATGAGAAGCGTTCCTAACTGGCCGATCCTTCTTTCGTAACTGTTACCTCATTTTCTAGTTTCTGATATACAGTAGTATCGATTTTTGGATATTGACCTGGCATTCTGCAACCTTGCTGACTTCTCTTTTTCTAATGTTATCTCTGTCGATTCTGATTGTTTTTCTTTGC
>NW_007736145.1:18510-22838 GCF_000696425.1 Galeopterus variegatus | reverse complement strand
GTCTCTTCCCATAAAAATGGACCCACACTGATATATTTCTAATATATCCACACACGTGTACGTACTTAAAACACAATGTAGTTTTTATTTTTAAATCTGTGTACATATGCCACGGACCTTATTTCATTCCTTTCTCTTGCTGGGTACAACACTGATAAAAATTACACCACAGTTCTTTGTATAAATCCAGCCCATCTTCTCCCCTCTGATAGAGTTACCAGCACGGGCATCCTCCGCCTCGGACATGTCCCCCTGGTCACGGGCACCGTTGGCGCTCCAGCTGCCCCTCCAGCGCCAGGCTGCGGTGGGACCCCTCCTGCGTGGTCGTCTGTCTGGGGGCACACCTAGGGGTGCCATGGTCTTCTCCTCTGTAGAACAGGCTTAATGATAGCACCTGTCTCAGAGGTGTGCTGTGCGATATTCATTAAATGATGCAACATATAAAAAGTATTTAGAAGAATTCCTGACTCAGGAAATGCCATGTACATGATATTTTCCTATAGTCGTGATCACTGGTTTGTGAGCTCCCTGTATCACGTACCAAGTTCCCGCCACCGTGTCTGGAACAATGTCTCTAACATGCTAAGTTGTACCAGTGAAGGGTTTACAGCGCTGAGTAGTTTACTAAAGGTCTTGTCACGATGAGAAGCGTTCCTAACTGGCCGATCCTTCTTTCGTAACTGTTACCTCATTTTCTAGTTCCTGATATACAGTAGTATCGATTTTTGGATATTGACCTGGCATTCTGTAACCTTGCTGACTTCTCTTTTTCTAATGTTATCTCTGTCGATTCTGATTGTTTTTCTTTGCATCTGATATACAGTAGTATCGATTTTTGGATATTGACCTGGCATTCTGCAACCTTGCTGACTTCTCTTTTTCTAATGTTATCTCTGTCGATTCTGATTGTTTTTCTTTGCAGATGAACGTGTCATCGGCAAGGACTGATTTGTCTTTTCCTACAGTGGTGATGTGTCTTGATGTAACCTATAAATTTCTAGGGAAATGCGTCTAAGATGTCTTAGTTAAGCATGATATTTGCTATAGGGATTTGATAGCTTATACCAACTTAGGAAGATTGTTCTGTTCCTCAGCTTCTGGGCAGGAATGTCATCGCTAATCCATCAAACATTTTGGCTACATCTGCTGAGATGATCGTTTAAACTCTTCTCCCCCTCAAGCCATCTTTGTGATGAGTTACGATAATATAGTTTCTGACAGTAAACCGGGCTAATATTCTTGGAGTCGGCCCCACTTGATTGTGATGTGTTATTTTTTAATAAGCATACTGGATTCTTCTAATATTTGATTTAGAAATTGTATATTTTTGTTATCATTTTTTTTGTTGTTGTTTTACAGTCCTGACCTGATTTTGAAATGAGAGTTACATTAGCTTCATGGTAAAACCTTCTCAGCTTTCCCTTTTGTTTTATTCCTAAAATTTAAGTCAGAGTGGAACCTCTGTTAGCCTCTTCTATAAAATCTTCTGGCTCTGGGACTTTAGGGGGCTTCAGTTTTCTGGTGATCATCTCAATGTCTTTAATGGTTACTGGTTTATTCAAGTTTTCACTATCGTTTTGTGTGAATTTTATGATTTCATGTCTTTTTCCAGAAATGCATCCATTTCTTCTAGTTTTCGAATTTACTAGCAAAAGTTGTTCCCAATATTGCTTTTGAAAAATCTGTCGTATCTGGATTATTTAACCTTCCTCAGTTTGAATTTTATCTATATCTTTTCTTAATTTTTAATTTCTTATATTTTATTTTCCTTTTCGTCATTTTTTAATCTTTTTCTTTTTTACCTCTATCTTGCTTCATTCTTAATGCTCAGTTTTTCAGAGATCGCCTGTCTCAAACATTTTTTTCCAGACAACTTTCCTTCTGCTATTTTTGTTCTTTTTCCTTCTTATTGCCTTGATTTTAGTCTGTGCTGCTTTTTCAACATTCTTCATTTGAATGCTGACTTTGTCGTCAATCTTTCTGTCAAGCTCTAAGTTTTCCTAGGTGGTCCTGGCTCAGGGTCTCCCCTGAGGTTCTAGTCAGGATGTCACTTTGGGCTCTGTCACCTGGGCTACGTCACCTGGGCTACGTCACTTGGGCTGCGTCACATGGGCTGCATCACCTGTGGTGTGATTGGGGCTGGAGAATCTAATCCCAAGATGGTGCCCTCCCATAGCTGGGGCAGGAGGCCTCAGTTCCCACCACGTGGGCCTCTCCACAGGGCTGCTTCTGACATGCATCTGACTTTACCCAGAAGGGATGTGAGCAGAGAGAGAAAGAGTCACATTCCATCAATGTCTGTCTGTTCTCATGGCAAGCCAATCACTGCTATTGATATATTGATTTTCTCATCTGTAGCTGTCTCTGCAGGCCTTTGATGGTGACTTTTCTTGCTCAGCTAAATCAGGTAGCATTTTACCATTTATTTATACACACACACATACATACACACACACACACACACACACACACACAGCCCTTGGGCCTTTCTCTTATTTTATTGTGGTGTCAGGTGGCAGGGGAGTGAAGCCCGAGTGCTCAGTCCACCACGTTTTATGTAAGCCCACAGTAAATACTAGGAAAGACAGTTCCAGCCCTCCCTCGCTTGGAGCCTCCTGTTCTTTGGGTTCTTAATCTGGAGTCTGTAAACCATGGTGGACATCAGGTTCTATAAGAATACTTCGAAATTTTATGCAAAATTTTGTGTCTATGAGCATCTATGTAGAGTTGTCTAAGGAGAGGCTCAGTATAATTGCAAAGAGGAGTGTAGGAACCACAAGTAGGAATTAATGGGTCTACACAGAGGTCCCCAAAGTGAAGCAAAGGAGAAAATATTAAAACATATTTATGTGCGTTTTCAGCTAAAAAGATGAAGAATTAACTAATCTGTGACAAGTGACTAGATAGACACATACATACATTATACAAATACACCTGTTTCTGGGGTGTGTGCTCCAAAACTGCTTGTTGGTGGACGTCGCCAGCAGGAGGGGCCGAGACCACTGCCGTGTTGACAGTGCAGTTGGAGCATCTCAGGAGTCCCTCCTTACCTATTTAGTCCTCAGACCCACTTTGCCCGGCTCGCTGAACCTGCAGGGAATCAGAGGACTGAGAACAGCAAAGGCCCACACAAGGAAATGTCCCCAAAGTAAAAAACAATTCCCAGACACCCTGGGGAGAGACCTGCAGTGTCTAATGAATTATTTCAAGCACTTGGGTACAAATGTATCTGTATGTAACTCTGGAGGGGCGGGGCTGTAGGAAGGGCTGTCCCTGGCCACACATGACTGCCCCGGGGATGAGCCTGTCCCTCCCTGAAATCCAACCCCCGGGAAACTCACTGTCCCCTGCCCCAGGGCAGAAGGAGGGGGGCTCCAATGTGCCACACGGGAGATAGTCTAAATCGCTTCCTGACACCTGCTAGGCTGGGCTGGGGGCACTCACAGGTACTATTTTAACTCTGGCAAGTCGTCATGCTGTCCAGGGGCTTTCTACAGTGTCTGCCGTGTCTGTTGTCATTGGAGCACACAAGCTGCAAAGTCTGGGGATGAGCAGTTTACGTCCACGGTCTCAGCCAGTACTCAAAACCTTCTAGCAAAGTCTGACACAGACAAGGACCCTGAAGATCCCAGAGCTGATGCTGCTGGTCCAGGGAGCTTCAGGAATAGTCCCCTGGCCAGGAGGTTCTGCAGATAATGAAGACACAGGGCAGAGGCTCTTCCCAAATGAGAGATGTGGCTCCAAAAGATGGCACACGTGGGACAATCCAGGAGCCATGGGGTCAAAATCAATTGTCAGGGTCAGGTCTCTGAGTGACTCACGGCCATCTCTGTGCTTCCTTACCACGGCAATGGAAAGGTGAAGTCACCAGCTAATGCGCAACGTTCCATGATAGACCTGACAGTGCCTTCGAGGAAATCACAGTGAAAACAGGAGTCACAGACAGTAAAGTGCAGACGAGGTTCCCCAGACCAGGACACAAACAGGAACCAGGAAGTGACCACATGCCCAGCCTCACCCTGACCCTGAGCAGGGGTATAAAGGGCCCAGGCCCAGGAGGCTCCACACTTGAACATCTCCTTCTCCACCTGCTCCTCAGACCCGCTCCACCCTCAACCACCAGAACCATGGGCTGCTGTGGCTGTTCCAGAGGCTGCAACTCCAGCTGTGCGGGCTGTGGCTCCAGCTGTGGGGGCTGCGGCTCCAGCTGCTGTGTGCCCGTCTGCTGCTGCAAGCCCGTGTGCTGCTGTGTGCCAGCCTATTCCTGCTCCAGCTGTGGCAAAGGGGGCTGTGGCTCCTGTGGAGGCTCTAAGGGGGGCTGTGGCTCC
>NW_007736145.1:11595-17572 GCF_000696425.1 Galeopterus variegatus | reverse complement strand
GGGCCCAGGCCCAGGAGGCTCCACACTTGAACATCTCCTTCTCCACCTCCTCCTCAGACCCGCTCCACCCTCAACCACCAGAACCATGGGCTGCTGTGGATGTTCCGGAGGCTGCGGCTCCAGCTGTGGAGGCTGTGGCTCCAGCTGTGGGGGCTGCGGCTCCAGCTGCTGTGTGCCCGTCTGCTGCTGCAAGCCCGTGTGCTGCTGTGTGCCAGTCTGTTCCTGCTCCAGCTGTGGCAAAGGGGGCTGTGGCTCTTGTGGCTGCTCCCAGTCCAGCTGCTGCAAGACCTGCTGTTCCCAGTCCAGCTGCTGCAAGCCCTGCTGCTCCCAGTCCAGCTGCTGTGTCCCTGTGTGCTCCCAGTCCAGCTGCTGCAAGCCCTGCTGCTCCCAGTCCAGCTGCTGTGTCCCTGTGTGCTCCCAGTCCAGCTGCTGCAAGCCCTGCTGCTCCCAGTCCAGCTGCTGTGTCCCTGTGTGCTCCCAGTCCAGCTGCTGCAAGCCCTGCTGCTCCCAGTCCAGCTGCTGTGTCCCTGTGTGCTGCCAGTAGAAGATCTGAGGCTCTGGCCACAGACCTCAGATGGCTGGTACTGGCAAAGGTGCCCGAGCTGTCCCACCTCCTTGCTCTGGGGCTCCCTGGGGGCTTCCGTGTTCATCACTGACTTCATCTTCTCCAAACAAGAGCTTCTGAAACACGGCCTCAAAAGGACAGGACGCAGGGATGGCTTCTTACTGACTGGACACTTCTTCCGGCTCATTGTCCACATTTTATCCCCGATTTCCCCTCCCTGGTTTCCCCTGATTTAACATGTAAGCTGCCCACAGAGGCTGAGGAGGCAGCACATACCTGCTGGACCCTGAAAGCTGCCCCAGAGTCTGACAAGCCCTGCTCTCTCTGGCTCTCTGCATAGCACGATCCGGCCCCAGACCCTCTAAATAAAGGCAGTAGCTAAGCACCGAGCTCATCCTCCTGTGGTTCTTTCCCTCCCTCCCCTCTCATTCCCTGAAGTGTCGTCTCCCTGCGCCACCCCCACCCAGCCTGTTTCACTTTCTCTATCCTCGGCATCTCTCACGCCATAGTCCTGCCTCTATGTACAGAACGGCTGCTGCTCTGTGCCCTTGTCTCTCACGCCATAGTCCTGCCTCTATGTACAGAACGGCTGCTGCTCTGTGCCCTTGTCTCTCACGCCATAGTCCTGCCTCTATGTACAGAACGGCTGCTGCTCTGTGCCCCTTGTGCAGCAGAAAGCCAAGCTCCCCGTCTAACATGTGGACCGCCCGCAGGGGCAGCCGCAGTGGCACCGCCCTCCTGTGGGAGAGTAGGGGGCATCGGGGACCCTAGCACTTCAGCGGAAGGATAGGGGGGCGTCCATGCATTAAGAGGTGGGCGGCATTTCAGGCGGGACAGAAGCATCAGAAGAGCCTCAGTGCGTGGAGGAAACCAGAGGAAGAGCCCACGAGTTTCCGAGTCTTGTCCTGAATGTCATGGGGCCTCTTGGAAAGACTGTGGCAGGAGGACGTGATTTTAACACGACGTCTCTCGATGCTGAACGTAAGCCACAAAGGCAGCACCAGGAGTCAAATCGTGTCCTTCCCAATTCGTATGTCGGAGTCCCAACCCCCAGTATCTTAGAACGTGACCTTATTTGGAAATAGGGTCTTTACAGAGGCCAACAAATTAAATGAGGTCACTGGGGTGGACCCTAACCTATATGACTGGTGTCCATATAAAGTGGGCAATTCAGGCAGACACACCCACGGAGGATGCCATGTGGTGCCGGGGGCTCAGATCAGGGTGATGCTTCTACAGTTCAAGCTGCAGTGAAGACCCTGGCAGCAGAGCGGGACGGGACAGGGTCTCCTCACAGCCTGCGGAGGGGCCTGGCCTCAGGCCTCCGCCTCTAGGGCCGTGAGGGAGTGCACTGCTGCTGTCTGTACCAGCCAGCCTGTGGTCCTTTGTTATGGCAGCCGCAGGAGACCCATGCAAGCTGGGAGTCAGTCACAGCAGCCACCAACAGCTGCACAGATGGGGTGAGTCACAGGAACTCCACACAGAAGTCAGGTGCTTGCACATCTGTGGCAGCTCCACAGGCTGGACCTCCAAGGAAGTGCTCCAGAGGACCACAGGCAGGCCCCTTGGGGACCTCTGGCCTCCGAGGTTGTCACAGGATCCTGATCCGGTACCTGCTATGACACAGTCCAGGGGCTGGGAGCCACTGCAGCTGCTGAGGCCGCCTCTGCCATGGCCACCCTTCAGCGTCCACCGGTGGGTGACGTGGTCCACTCGGGCCTCTCACCTGGGAAACAGGGAGGTGAACACTGACAACCTGGAGCAGCGGGGTCCCCAGCCGCACAGCGCCCCTCAACAGGAACAGCAGACAGGTGGGCAGAGCCCTCTGCCTGCCTTCGCCTTCCAGATCTCAGGCAAAGGTATTTAATTGGCAGGACCAAATTCACACCCGGAACCTGGAATTAAAATTTTGGCTTCTACTCCTTGCAGCTTAGGAGATACTGGAGGAGGGTCACGGAGGCTCCGTGGGCTGCCCCAGCCTTAGCAGCAGGGCCTCTGTGGTATTTCCTGCTCTTCTTGCCGCTCTGATGCCACGTGCCCCCGGGGGAAGGCTCTTGTGCACCCAGGGCTGGCTCGTGAGAACGCAGGCCCCGCAGCCACATGGGGCCCTGTGCTCAGAGGCTTAGTGCCCTGCCGTCACTGACTTGCAACCTTTACTGACCTTATCCTTGACCTTGAGTTTCGTAGGTGAAGTCCGATGGGACAGTGGGGCATGCACACTACCAGGGCTGATGGGGGCCACACATCCACCCAGGAGCAGTCCAGGGCACCCATGGGGTAGCTGGGGCTGGGCCCTGGGCCCCAAGAGGTGTTGGCAACATGGCTCCGCAGCCACAGCCCACAAAGAGAGGAGGCTCCATGTGCGGGAAGCGCCAGGCCCAGGGGGAGGCTGGCTTGTCTGTCTGTCTCCAGAGCCTGCCCCCGACATCTGCTAACTGTTAACGTTCCAGCCCGAGCATCAGTAAGGTGTTGTGGAATAAAACTGTATGTGTGGACATTCTGATGAGGCACACCGGGGAGTTATTAGAATTCTCCAAGGACTTTAGAATCTCTGGTTTTGAAAACCTCTGCAACGTTGAAAAGCAAATACCCACAGGACAAGCTCAGAAATACAAATTAGATTTGAAGAATGTCAGATTTGATGAAAAAGAATGCTGCTTTCATGAGGAGCTTCAGATGAACCGCTTGTTAACGAGTAAGACAGTTTTTAAAGTAATTTTCATTTGTAATTGAAGGTGCAGGGAACAGTGTGCGTCAACGGGCCATCTGAATCGTGAAGCCACTTTCAGCCTCTTGTACAACCTCCATTACTTTGGGGAAATATCAGAGGAAACATTAATATGCCCTCCCATAGATTCACGTTTAACATTAAGTTCTGAGCCGAGAGGGAAGCCCGCTGTGAACTGCAGACCTTGGGGGACAATGACATGCCAGTGCAGGTTCTCAACTGAGACGCATGTGCCGCTCTGTGTGGGGACGGGGGTACACGGGGCACTCTGTACTTTCTGTCCGATTTGTCTGTGAGCCTATAACTGCTCTTAAAAATAATCATCTTAAATAAGAAAACAATCGAATTCCGAGCTCTGACATGCAGAGAGCTTGGACGTCATCACTTCTGTTCCTACGACAAGAGGAAACTGAAAAAACTGGAAATCAGTGACTTTTCTTGCACCTGTTAGAGAAAGGAGGTTGCAGGGCAAACTGGGAAGGCAAAATCAGGGGAGACAGGTGAGTCCGGAGAGGCGTGGCCGAGGTTGGCTCACCTGGAGCAGAAGCCGTGGGAGCCATGGACTGGTGGAGACGCTGAATGGCGATTTTGACCTCTTGCTGGAGGCTGCTACCTTGAGAGTGAGAGAATCCTGGGGGAGCCGTCTTAGGGGCCCACACGTTCATGGGCTTTACCTCCAGGAACCACATCAGGTCTGAGAAACATCCCTGTGGCTCTGCTGGGGGAGGGGGAGAGTAATCACTGAGGAACAGGCCCCGAGCCTTCGCCCTCACAAAGGCCCACTCTCCAGGGGAAAGACTCTTCCAGAGCATCATCCCGCCCGGGGGAAAGCCAGGCTTCTCACGTTGGACGTAGGAACTTACAGAAAAGCAAGTGGGGAGGTTAGAACGATTCCTGCAGAGATGGATTGGAGCTGGAATCGTCGTGACGAATCAGGCTCACAGACACAGATGGACACACACAGGAACACTCAGACGGTGCTATGCACACAGGTGAGGACACACACAGCCTGTCACTCTGTCAGCTGAAAGGGCCTAGACGTGGTGACACCCCAGTTGCAGGGAGCACAGCCAGCCCCCAAATCTTGGTTTCTAAGACCACGCTCCCATAAAAGCACCAGGAATCCTTTAAGACAGGACCGACTCCAGGCCTGAGGCAGAACACGACAAATGAGCCTGGAACACCTCGTAGTGCCAGAGAATAAAGAAGCGCGTAAAAACGAAAACAGGAAAAAACCACCACAGTGGTTGGGGCATGTCACAGAGACATAGGGGCCACCGGGAGCCTCCCAGAGGCCACAGATGGAACTATTGGGGTAATAAATAAATCAACAAGGTCGTATTGGATTTTAACCCAAAGTATAAACTAAATGTCTAAATATGCATGAACCTGAACTGATATAAATAAATAAATGCATGGGAGAGGATGGGCAAATCTCCTGTGCAGAAAAACTGCAGATAATCCGTGTAGATGCTCCATCCTCCAGGAGGCGGGCTCAGCCCTCAGCTGCTGAAGTGCGGACACACTGTGACTTCCTCCCAGGTGTGCGACAGGGAAGCAGGGAAAGGTACAAACGTCTCGACAGCAGTGAAGCCTAACACGACCTCAGCCAGGCGATCAAGGTCACCGTCAACTGCGGTGACCGTGTTGGTAGCAGGTACCCTTGTGGGACGTGAGGAGGCACATCCTCTGTGGTCCTGCTCCCAACCTGCAGCCCCCGGGTGACCGTGAGAAACCACCAGACGACTCCTCACCGAGGGGCGTTCTGGGAAATATCCAAGTGTCCTCCTCAGACCACCCGGGTCATCAAAAGCAAGGAAAGTGAGGAACGGTCACAGCCAAGAGGAGCCTGAAGGGACAGGGTGACTAAATGTCAGGTGGGATCCTGGGACAGGACAGGGAAGTCAGGTAAGTATGAATGAAATATGAAAAAAGGATGGACTTTGCTTAATAATAACGTACCAATATTAGTTCGTTAATTGTGACCAATGTCCCACACTGACGCTAACAGAATGTTAATAGGAAAAGTGGCTGCCGGATACATGGGAACTGTCTTTGAAATTTCCTGTTGCCTTCAAAACAGTCTTTAAAAAATAGAGAAAAGGACACAAAGCTTCTGTGGGGAAAAAAAAGACTTTCTGTAAATCTAAAATTATTCTAAAAAATAAAGTTTATTAACAAAATTAAACTCAGACTCAATGTGAAACTGATTTGTCTGAGGAATTAAATCTTTTTACAATTTTTTTTTTGCCATGAGAATCACCAGGTCTAGATGTGCTAACATTTAATTTTGAGATAATTTGTGAGACATTTATCCCAATGTTATCACAGCCTGTAAAAAAGTTCAACAGCTCCAGTCACAGCTGCGTCAGCCGAACGAGCCCTCTCAAAAGTTACCAAAAATTATCTGAGATCCTACATCTGCCGAAAGAGACGAAGCTGTCTCAGGTACACGGATGGAAAACGGAGTTGCTGAGAGGACACGATTTGATGACGATAAATAAATTTGTAGGAGAGTGAGCTGGAAAAACTTCATCATCCACTGAGCTATCAATATTTTTTCAATAAAGTGTTTATTGATACTACACAAAAAGATGACCGCAGAATTATCAACATGTTGCAGTTTGTAAGTTCACACAGCGACTTGGGCGTCACTATCGCTTTTTTTTTTTTTTTTTTTTTTT
>NW_007736145.1:6859-10662 GCF_000696425.1 Galeopterus variegatus | reverse complement strand
GCGGGAGCGTCGCCACGCTCCCAAGCGGCGCACTGTAGCAGTGCACCACCGGGCCGGCCCCACTATCGCTTTTATTACAGTTTATAAGTGATGAAATACTTTTAAAGGGAAAAGCGTTCCCTGCAATTTTTTGGCTGCCTTTGAACAAGGGGTCCCACAATTCCTGTGTCTGGCCCTGTCTTTCCCCCTCCCCAGTGCCCGGTTCTCAGACCCCTCCCGTTTCTCCACCTGTCACGATGGCCTGTGGGTTGTGGGCTCCACGAGCCGCCCCTGGGCTGGCCCCACATCCCACATGCACGACGCCGGGCAGGCGGCTCAGCAGGCCCAGACCATCGTGTCTCCTTGCACCAGCCTCTCTCTCCCGTCTTGGTAACAGCCGGGATCCAACCAGACAACCCGAAGCCATTCTGGACCCCTCCCCGGATCCGTCAGCCTCCACATCCAGACAATACCAGAGGCCTCAGGAACCGCCCGTAGAAAGATGTGGGCTGGACCCAGGCCGGGGTGCAGGCGGCTGCTCTGGGACCCCCCACAGGATCCCGGCTGCCCATGTCTCTCTCGGACCACCTTCAGCCCAGGGGAGGGAGTGACCCAGCGTGTGACAGAGGAGCCACAGGGAGGCTGTGACGTGGAGAGGGAATAAGTGCCGCCGTTCCCTCACCCCTCCAGCCAGAGCTTCTGCCGGGCGGGAGAGGCGGGCCTGTGTCGCTGGGCACAGCTGACCGTCGCCTCTGGCTTCTGCAGGGCACCCCCTCCCCACCTCGGCCCACCACAACCCCGTCCCCTGAGCAGCACGGGAGGAAAGGGACATGGGCCAGTGAGAAGATGGCAGGTGGGTGGTTGTGTACCCCCAAGCCCCACACGGTCTTTGGGGTCTCTGTATCATCTGACTATGGGTCAGGCCCACTGCCTACCTCTGGAACCCCCTTCCAGGGTCCTTGCTGAGGTCCCCAACCATCCAGCAGGTAGGAGTCACTGCCAGCCTGCATGAAATGTTGGGGATTTAATCATAATTCCTGGGGGTTCCTCTTTTAAGGGGAACACTTGGAGGGGCAAACCTTACCTGCTCGGACACCCAGGTAGGTGCCTGTCTCGGTCCCCCCACCTATGGACAAGGAAGGCCTGCTATTCCCCGGTCCTGGGAAGTTCTTGTGAAAGGTTGTCACCTCTCTGTGGTGCCAGAGTGAGTGGAGGTCCCAGAGCCTCGCCCTCAGGGGAGGTGCCTGGTCCCAACTACTATTCTGAATTTGATGAAGAGCAGAGACTTTAAACTGCTTTTTCTCAGTGAACTGTGTTTCAGGGACCCAAGTAGTTGATGGCAGAAGGATTTCAGCTAATGGGTGCAGACGGGTGACAGGATAAGGGAAGGACCGTTTCCTGAACCTACTCAAACAACCTTCTAGAAACAATCGACAGCCCTAAAAGAACTGGGCGAGGTGTGCGAGGGGCTTGTGACCTCTGAACCGCTCATCAGTCTTGAGCCAAGGGTGGGACAACCAGACGTTAGCGCTCTAGATCTTGTGGAACAGCAGGGACCAGTGCCCCCGAACAATGGACCTGACTCTGATGGCTTCTCTTCTCCAGCCCTCACTGCCGATTTACAGAAATCCCAGAGAGCAGAGGAACAGCTCAAGCGACACCGAGGATGCGTCCGTCGGATTCAGAAAGTAGGAAAATTTACAGGAAAAATAGTCCTACTTGTTTTCTTCAACAAGGAATGGGCATTTAAAAAGAAGTGCAGAGGAAACTGTTATGGTTTAGACTGGGCCTGCAGTGTCAACCCAAACACGTGTCCAGAAAGTGCTTGAATCATCACAAAAAAATCAGTCTTAATTCAACTGGAAAAATTTGAGCATTCACTGGAAATTCACCAGGAAATTATTGTTAATTACATTAATAATAATAATAACACTGTGATTGTGTTAATAAAAGGTTTACCCATTAGAGATATATGCTGAAACATTTATGGGCAAAGTGATATGATGTTTGCTGTAAAATATTTCAGCAGAAGGGCCGGCCCGTGGCTCACTTGGGAGAGTGCGGCGCTGATAACACCAAGGCCGCGGGTTCGGATCCTATATAGGGATGGCCGGTTTGCTCATTGACTGAGCGTGGTGCTGACAACATCAAGCCAAGGGTTAAGATCCCCTTACCGGTCATCTTTTTTAAAAAAGAGGAAAAAAAAGTATTTCGGCATGAGCGGTGTGTGTGTAGGGGGTAGATGCAGTCGGCTTGGTAAGATGCTGATGGAATTGTGTATGTGTGACCAGCACAGGGACAAGGATTATTTCTCCAATGTGGGGACATTCACAGGGTATCAGGGCAAGTAACCAAGGACAGAGGTCCTCTGGTGGGAAGGATATAATATTTTCTTGAGTGATATTTTGTACTATTTATTTTCTTTCAAATTACGTTTGCCTGTGATCATGTGTCTTGGCTGACGTTACAGTATCAAAGTAGCATAGACTGGGTGGCTTATAAATGTTCAAGTCAAGAAAATAGAGAGAGACTAATCTCTCAGAGAACGTTCTATTTGGGAAAGCAGGACTGCAATTCAGGACACACACAGACCGTGGTGGTCTCCAGTATATCCAAAGAACGAAGAAAAGTCTGGGAGTTTTATTAGACAGATGTTGCCTTGGTTGTGAAAGGAAGCTTACCGGCAGGAGCCAAGTCTGGGGGAGCTGGCAGCTTTGCTTGGTGAGTGACAGCAGTAAGTGAAAGCCAGTGTTGGCGTCCTCGTAGGTAAACCTGGTTTTAGGACCGCAGCAGGCTGTCTCACAGCTGGGTTTGGAGAAGATTCTTCTTGGAGCAGGTGCTTTGTGCCCCGAGTGCTTTTTCCTCCTGGCTCTCAACTCCAGTTTTAGTTTGAGTGTGACAGGAGTGACCCAGTTTGTATAACCAGCTTTCGCATAAACAACAGAAATTCCTCGCAGTTCTGGAGGCTCAAGTCTGAGACTAGGGCGCCAGCAGGTGGGCTCCGGCAAGGGCCCCCTTTCCGGTTGCAGACTGCCACTGTCCCATCGTGTCCCCCCACGTGGTGGAAAGAGATAGAGGGGCTCTCTGGCCTCTCATCTTATGGGTCCCCACCCTTGTGACCTAATCACCCCCTAAAGGCCCCACCTCCTAATACTGTCACACTGGGGATTAGGGCCTCAACCTAGGAATTTGGGGGGCACATTCAGTCCATTGAACCGCATCAAAATAATTTTTTTTTAAATATTGACTCCCGTAGTTCTATTTTACATTTTATTTGCTAGAATGATTCCACCCGATTCTACCACACGTCCTGTGTCCCTTACCATGTGACGGACTTTTATGTTAAGCTGCCTCCAGTTTTCCCTGATTTATAAACTGCTCCAACAAATGACTTTGTGCGTCTCTCCCAGCGTGTGTGTCGGGGAGTTTCTTCAGGTGACATAGCCACACTTGGGTTTGCCTGTTTGGGCAGGGTGTCAGTTCCTGTGTACCCACAAAGTGCCTGGGTGCTGGTTGTGCCAGTCGGCTCTGTGGCCAGGACAGGCCGTCCATGTCCAGACAAACTCCAGCACTGCCACACTCCTAGGAATTGGCGACCTAGTGGGCGTGGAGCGGGGGTGGCCACTGTGTGATGCGCATCGTCCAGCCACGTGCCACGTTTCAGTTTTCTCCTCGGTTCTCCTCTGTGAGACGCATGTCCCCGTCCTGTCTGGCGCTCTGCCGGATGGTCCACTTCTCACTGATCCGGAGAGTTTGTGATGTGTTGTGAGCTCCAGGACATGCTCCAAAGACCTTCTTCTGTGTTCTTGGTGATACATGGAAAT
>NW_007736145.1:6257-6469 GCF_000696425.1 Galeopterus variegatus | reverse complement strand
TTGTGAGCTCCAGGACATGCTCCAAAGACCTTCTTCTGTGTTCTTGGTGATACATGGAAATTCATTTCTCTCGGTGGGTTTTGTTTTTGTGCATGTTATCGAAGGTCCTCCCTGCACTTTAATCAGAACTGCGTTCCACTTCTCTTTGCTCAAATTTTAAATATGTAAAGAACACAAAGTACAAATAATAAAACACGTCTGCATCCACTTCA
>NW_007736145.1:4023-5511 GCF_000696425.1 Galeopterus variegatus | reverse complement strand
GTCTCTTCCCCAGTGTATAGGCTTGGTGCCTTTGTCAAAGATCAGATGGCTGTAGATGTGTTGGTTGATTTCTGGATTTTCTATTCTATTCCATTGATCAGTGTGTCTGTTTTATGCCAGTACCATATTGTTTGGGTTATTACAGCTTTGTAGTATAGTTTAAAGTCAGGTAGTGTTATGCCTCCATCATTATGTCATTTTGGATGAATATGGAACATCACATATTCTGTTAAGGAAAAAGAAAAAAGAAAAAAGAAAGAAAGAAAAAAGGAAGGAAGGAAGGAAACCAATAAAGAGGCTCCCCGGGGCACTTGTGGGCTTTTCTGGATTTGTATCATAAAATGTCCTTTCTGAAAAATTCATAACAGTGCTGAAAATAAAATTTGTGTCCTGGGAGTGTCAACCAGAGAATGCATCACTGCTCATTAAACTGGTAGAATAAACTTGGTGCCCCCAATGACCTTTGCTCACATCAGCACTAAATGATCTGTCCCAATCAGATCTATCCTCAAATACATCAATGAGCGTCTTCTGTTACCTCGAGGAGCCACACAGCCCCTTCTCCAGTTTTCGTCTCCACTAGACGTGCAAGTACCCAAAGTGGGGGGCTGGGGAGGACTGCGCTCTTCAACGTCTTGTGCTTTAGGGCATGCAGAGACCCCCCACGATGACAGGCTGTCATTCACCCTCAGCAATTCTGCACACGTGATCACTCGGCCTCACGACGGCCCTGCGTGGGGGCATCGTTCCCCCCTGGCTTTTCCCAAAGGAGGAAGGAGCCTGAGAGGGGCAGAGCCACTCTGTCACTGGAAGTGGAGTTAGCCCCTGGGCCTACAGGCTTCTGCAGCCCAGCTCCCTCTCTTCGGCCACCTGTCCCCTGTGCTGTGTCCCCTGGGCTTCCAGTTCAGCATACTCCAGGGAATGAAACACAGGCCGAGGCGCTGTGGCTGCCATCTGAGTCTGTCTGCTGCTCTGTGCACACGGTTCTGAGCCAACCACATCATTTAGTCAGACATTGGACAGGAGGTGGCTTTCTAATCCCGTCATTTTGTTTTCAGTGTTAGCTGGAATTCTCTGTGACGCAGAGCTTTTCCTCATCAGTAACTCAGTTTCCTGAAACCGCGTTCATACAGGAAAGGCAGGAAAGTGCCCGAGTCTCCCTGCCATTTATCAAATCAGCGTTCTGGGTTTGTACCCTAGAAAATCCAAGGGGACAAACGCTTTCAGTTTTCTCCTCTTTGGCATACCATGGTACACTTGGGGACTTTAATTTCTGTGTGTTTCGACTGATTGCACCGCGGATGGTGACTCGGTAGCTCTCGGTTTTGTGGCCGTTTCTTTGCCGATTTTGTGGCTCTAATTCCAGAGAACTGGCGCGCTGTGGGAGCTTTGTCTTAATCCTGCACTTACTGTTTGGGATTCCTTGATCTGAGGCTCTGTGTCTTTCCACAAGTCTCAGAAGTCCTCATTTCTTTTTTTTTTTTTTTT
>NW_007736145.1:1244-3342 GCF_000696425.1 Galeopterus variegatus | reverse complement strand
CTCGGTAGCTCTTGGTTTTGTGGCCGTTTCTTTGCCGATTTTGTGGCTCTAATTCCAGAGAACTGGCGCGCTGTGGGAGCTTTGTCTTAATCCTGCACTTACTGTTTGGGATTCCTTGATCTGAGGCTCTGTGTCTTTCCACAAGTCTCAGAAGTCCTCATTTCTTTTTTTTTTTTTTTTTCTGACTGGTAAGGGGATTGCAACCCTCGGCACGGTGTGGTCTGCACCACGCTCACCCAGTGAGCGCACCAGCCATCCCTGTATAGGATCCGAACCCGCAGCCTCGGCGCCACCAGCACCACACTCTCCCGAGTGAGCCACGGGCCAGCCCAGACGTCCTCATTTCTAAGCTGTTGGATGATCTTCTCTGGGGATGAATTCTAGACAAATTCTCCCTCCACCAGTCCGGCTCACCAATCTTTCTCTAGCAGAATCTCATATGCTGTTTAACCTTTATATTAAATATTTAGTTATGTTGGTTAATTTTATTTCTGAGATTATTTTTTATCCCCAAACTCCGTAGTAACTTTTCATAGGTTCACGTTTTTCAGTCATAGCAGATTAAACATAATTCATTTCCTGAGAGTTCCAAAATCTCATTTACTTCTATACACGATATTCTCTCTCTCTCTCTCTCTCTCTCTCTCTCTCTCTCTCTCTCTCTCTCTCTCCCCTTTTCTTTTTGCTGGTGCTAAAAAAAGGGAGCTCTTCCCCACCTGGTGGTTCTTTGTTTTATGGTGTTGTTGGGAGCTCAAATACCACTGAAATATGTTTGTGCAGATATTAGAGACACGCATTTAAAGTAAATTCTTCAAGAAATAATTTGCATTTGTTTTGGCCAGGTAACCTGGAATTCCATGAACTCATGAAATCTGAAAGTACATTCTCAGCCAGGCTTTTTGACCCATGCCGCCATGCCCCGGCCTTCCGCGGTACCAAGGACCCCTTGGCTGCCTGTCGGATGGGCTGAGTGTCCTCAGCAGTGGCTGCTTTGTGGACGTGCCCAGTGAGGTGCCATGTGTCTTCCTGCTCCTCATCTCCTCCCCAAACTCTTCATCAGGGGCTCCAGGGTGAACGCCCAGCACAGCACACGGCTGCATGTCCTTGGGCACAACCTGTGCTGGATCCTGACCTTCACGCTGCTCTTTGTCCCAGTGCGTGAGATCTCAGAGGGCGTCCTTTCGGATGTGGTGACCGAGTCCTGCCCTCTCCCCCTATACGTGCCAGCTGGGATGGTGTTTGTGGCTGCTGTCACCTCCACGGACTGCTACCACGACGTCGAGACCTTCAATTTCCACAGGCTGCTGGTGGCCCCTCCAGCCTACTGGACCCGGGCCTTTACCTCCAAGACCACAAGTCTGTCAAGTTCTCCCAGCACACCATCAGCTTCTCACAGCTCCACTGCTGCCCTGCAGGCTGCTGGTGATCCTCTACGGGATGCTGCTCCTTGTGGAGCTCCCTGTCATCCAGGTGAGGGGACATGTCTTCTTCAAGAAGCCAAGGGAGGGGAAGACCCCAAGGACCTGCAGGACATGGGGGTGCACTTCCTGCAGCCTTTCGTGAACCTTCTGTCTAAGGGCTTGATGGATGCCTGCACCGAGATGGGTGGATGGACGCCTGAACAAAGACGGGTAGATGGACGCCTGCACCAAGACTGGCGGATGGACTCCAGCACCAAGGTGGGTGGATGGACGCCTGCACCAAGGCAGGTGGATGGACGCCAGCACCAAGACCGGTGGATGGACGCCCGCACCAAGACTGGTGGATGGATGCCTGCACCAAGACCGGTGGATGGACGCCTGCACCAAGGTGGGTGGATGGACGCCTGCACCAAGACCGGTGGATGGACGCCCGCACCAAGGTGGGTGGATGGACGCCTGCACCAAGACCGGTGGATGGACGCCTGAACCAAGGTGGGTGGATGGACCCCCGCACCAAGACTGGTGGATGGATGCCGGCACCAAGACCGGCGGATGGATGCCTGCACCAAGACCGGTGGATGGATGCCTGCACCAAGACCGGTGGATGGACGCCTGCACCAAGACGGGCGGATGGATGCCTGCACCAAGACCGGTGGATGGACGCCTGCACCAAGACG
>NW_007736145.1:0-356 GCF_000696425.1 Galeopterus variegatus | reverse complement strand
AAGGATGCCTGCACCAAGGTTGGTGGAGTGATGCCTGCACCAAGACCGGTGGATGGACGCCTGCACCAAGGTGGGTGGATGGACGCCTGCACCAAGACCGGTGGATGGACGCCTGCACCAAGGTGGGTGGATGGACCCCCGCACCAAGACTGGTGGATGGACGCCTGCACCAAGACCGGCGGATGGATGCCTACACCAAGACCGGTGGATGGATGCCTGCACCAAGACCGGTGGATGAACGCCTGCACCAAGACCGGCGGATGGATGCCTGCACCAAGACCGGTGGATGGACGCCTGCACCAAGACCGGTGGATGGACGCCTGCACCAAGATCGGTGGATGGACGCCTGCACCAAG
>NW_007736144.1:67771-68136 GCF_000696425.1 Galeopterus variegatus | reverse complement strand
ACCGGTCGTCTGCACCTAGCAGAAACCTGGAAGACTTCCTGGGCAAGGAGGTGCCGAGCAGGGTCATGAAGGCCCGGCTGATAGATGAGGGTTGCAGAAGACATGTCCCAGGCCAGCCTCATGTGCACAGAATGGGGAGACATCCAGCTAGGGAGGCAGAGACTCAGCAGAAAACACACACCCTGTGGGGCCGCCACTGTGAGATCCAGCAGCCCAGCATAGTGCGCACAGAGTGGAGAGACATCTGGCTAAGGAGGCAGAGACTTGACAGAAACCACACACACTCTGGGGCCACTACTGTGTGATCCAGCAGCCGGGGCCAGAGCGCATGGAACAGGGAGAAGTCCTGCATGGGAAGTGGAAGC
>NW_007736144.1:63036-63325 GCF_000696425.1 Galeopterus variegatus | reverse complement strand
CCTGTTCTCCAGTGTTCCATGCAGCACTCTTTACAATAGCTAAGAGTTGAAACCAGCCCAAATGTCCATCATCAGATGAGAGGATATGGAAAATGTGGTACATCTACACAATGGAATACTACTCAGCTACAAAAATGACTGAAATACTGCCATTTGCAACAACATGGATGGGCCTTGAGAGAATTATATTAAGTGAAATGAGTCAGGCACAGAAAGAGAAATATCACATGGTCTCACTTATTTGTTGGAGCTAAAAATAAATAAATAAATACACAAACTACGGGGGTGG
>NW_007736144.1:53717-63026 GCF_000696425.1 Galeopterus variegatus | reverse complement strand
CCTCAAACAATTGCAGATAGATCTACCATATGACCCATCTATCCCACTGCTGGGAATATACTGAGAGGAATGGAAATCATCAAGTCGACGGTATACCTGTACCCCAATGTTCATTGCAGCACTCTTTACAATAGCTAAGAGTTGAAACCAGCCCAAATGTCCATCATTGGATGAGAGGATATGGAAAATGTGGTACATCTACACAATGGAATACTACTCAGCTATAAAAATGACTGAAATACTGCCATTTGCAACAACATGGATGGGCCTTGAGAGAATTATATTAAGTGAAATGAGTCAGGCACAGAAAGAGAAATACCACATGTTCTCACTTATTGGTGGGAGCTAAAAATTAATAAATAAATTCACACACACACACAAAACAAACAAACAAACAAACAACAAAATGGGCTTTATTTTCATGAGAAAACTTGCAGAAAAGAATCCCTTTCATGATCTTGGTCTAGGATCTAAAACTAATAGCAATGCCCAAGAACCAATCATGGTGGCCAAAAGTGAGCTGGTGACACTGTGTGTGGTAAAAAGGACAGTGAGTTTGATAATGATCTGACCACTCCGTGTCTGTTGTATCTCAAGACAGCTCTGCTCATAGTGAACTTTGTACCTGGGTTGATTTCTCAGTACTCTATTCTGTTCTGTTGGTCCATGTGTCTGTTTTTATGCCAGTACAATGCTGTTTTGGTTACTATAGCTTTGCAGTATGATTTGAAGTCAGGTAGTGTAATGCCTCCAGGTTTATTTTTTTTTGCTCGAGATTTCTTTGGCTATTTGGGGTCTTTTTTGTTCCCTATGAATTTTAGGATTGTTTTTTCTATTTCTGTGGAGAATGTCATTGGTATTTTGACAGGGATTGTGTTCAATCTGTAGATCACTTTGGGTAGTATGGACATTTTCACTACATTAATTCTTCTAATCCACAAACAAGGAATGTCTTTCCATATTTTGGTGTCCTGTTTAATTCCTTCAAGCAGAATTTTGTACTTCTCATTATAGAGATCTTTCAAAACAAGACAAAACAAAACAAAAATGGACTTTGGAGTAGATGGGGCCACTAACACTTATGACCTCTCTAAAACAATTTGGTTTTGGCTTCATCCAAAGTGATCACTTAGTGAGACTGATGCAGCTCTCTGTGGGTCAGAATAGTGGACCTGCAGGGACAGGAGTAGTGAGAGACACAACTTACTCTTAACAATATCTGAATCTTCTTTTCCTTACCTTTAAGGATCACATTCCAGTGCCATGCCCTATCTGAGAAAAGGGATTCACGTTCTTACCTGGTCTCCAAATGTTTCATTCATGTAGTACTGTATTCATACTTATCCTGAACCTTTCTAGAAAAACTGAAATGGAGACGGTTTTCCTTTTGCCTCCACCCCTTGTTCCTTCTATTGCATTCGTCATTCCTCCTGGAGAACTTCCTGAGAGTCTTAAAACTATTCTTTCATGCTGCCCAGGACCCCAAACTAGGGAGAGCCATGTGGACACAACCTAACTAACTTAACTATTGTGTTTTGGGACAGTCCTTCAGCCAAGACAGTGTTGCCCCCAATTCTGGAATTGAAGGTGATTTTATTTGATGCAAAGACATATATGTTAATAATAAGCATGAAAGCAAATATGCAATGAACACTTATTGTGTGTTTTTAGATGTTCATCTCATTTAGCTCTTGTACAAATCCCAGTATTTTGACCCAGAGAGTTTGTTTAATACTTCACCTCACTCCTGGAAGGATCGACATAGGGGCTAGTCCTACTTTTGAGAAGTATGTTAACAAATTTAGTTTTCAGCTATCTTTCAGCTAGTGTAAAGAGGCATTGAGTTGCTTTACCAGTCCAGGATTTGTTGGGATGTTTGCTCTCCCCTCTAATTTTTTTCTTGAAGTGCCTATAGTTCATTCGAATGAACTATGGTTGTTTGACTTACTGCATTTCTATCCAAACAGCTGAAGAACAAGCAACAGTCAAAATAGAAGCAATGCCTTAAAGATGTCCCTTTACTTGTGACACGGAGGCAAAACTGAAGAGAAGTGAGAAGTCAAAGCAATAACCAATATGGTATAGTATGAGAGTAGAAGGCACTGAGCAGCTGAGTCTAAACATGTAATTTGGATTCATCAGTAGTCCAAATGTCAAAGTTGGTTGCAACAACAGCCTCCTCAGCAGCAGCACTGGCCAGAGGGAATGATATGAAAAGAGCAGGTGAACACCCACCACGTGTTGCAGCTACCCCTGCTCACAGAGATGGCAACACCATCAACAGCATCATCCTCAAACACAAAGACCAGTGACAGGTGCATCACAAATGAGCATCAGAGCCAGAGACCAATCGATCTCTTACGTCAAGAGCAGAGAAGAACAATGAGCAAATTCATTAGTCACACTTTTATTGGTCAAAGCCGGTCCTTTGATCTAGTGCAATGATGTGCCTTGATTAAAGCATTAAGTGTCTATTATTAAATTAAAATGTATGAGTGTTCCCACATTTGTGTATTAACCTCATGCATTTTATCATTTCATAAGTGTCTATTATTAAATTAAAATGTATGGGTGTTCCCACATTTGTGTATTAATCTTATGCATTTATCATTTCACAGCAGGAGTCCACTTAGGTTATATTTCTATAATTAACCCAAACATCAGATAAATGAATTACCCTTCACAGCAGAAGTCGAAGCAAGTCTGTTTTTCATTAATTTACTCGATGTTTCTTCTCCCTCCATTTGTCAGTTTACTGAATGTGCTACCCTTGGATCGACATTAGCCACTATTTTATTTCTAGCTCCCGCCTTTTTTGTGAGCCTCAGATCAATGGTGAGAAGGATAATCTGTCTTTGAATCAAACTGTTGAGAGTAACCCAAATTGTCCTGACTGAGAATACAAAAACAAAGTAAGTCTGATGGAGATGGCTGGATCTATTCTATCTCTTTATGAACTATCATTTTTAGCACTTTGGGCGATCTACACACCCAAGTACAGCTGGTCCCTCTCTATATTTTCAAAAAGCAAAGGTTCCTGTCGCATTGCTGGGGGATCTCCCTTGAAGTACCATCAATGCATTCGCCGTCTTTTGTATATTTACTGTCATCTCTACTTTTTCTGAAGATGTAATTCTTTTCAGGGGCAAAGAAAAGAAAATCTTCTTAGTGTTGAGTGTTAGCAGCAGGCAACGTGAAGAGGGTCACAGAGATCTTGATAAGTAGAGAGCATCGTTCCTGAGGACCACGTAGACTGGCCCCTCACCAGGCTTTCCCCTTGGCCTTGTTGGCACAGCTTCCGTGAGCAAAGCATCCCATCCGCCTTCATTTCCATCAGGGAAATACTGTCTAGGTGTAATGCTGGTGATTGAATTCTGCTTCCATGCAAACAACACAAGGAACAAATGTCATTACACTGTGAGGCTGTGCTGAGGTTAACTGCAGCCGTAATCCGTGGAGCCACTCTGCCCACCCCCTCATTGAGCTCAGCACCAACAGGACACCTGTTGCTTTGTAAATAAATATAATATTACAATATTCCCATGAAGCAAAAATCCTAGGAAGTTATGATGTAATTCCCGCCCATCTATAAACTTTCCCACTGGACTATGTAAAAGTGTATACAGTTATGTATTTACTTCCTCGTCTTTCCATTTTAGAGATGAAATTTATATTCACCATCATCGAGAGAACAAAAAACTTCCAGAACAAAAATGCTGCCCTTTTCTTCCTTTACCTTTATCCTGTTCTCAAGGTGTACATAAAACTTAAACCCCAGGTTATAATGCAACTTGCCCACTTTCACTGCCCTCGTGATTTTTCAGAATTTATACTTCTTAATATACTAAGATGATAGCACTATCCCCTGATAGATACCAGCCTGGCATACTGGGCCATTGAGGTGTTTGTTCTCCCCTCACACTTTCTGCAATGCCTACAGTTCACTTTCATGGCCATCTCCTTATAATGTGCTCACAGTTCAAATATCGACCTTCCCAGATCACATTTTCACGGTGACAGCATTATTCAGAGGAGTTATCTGATCAGTGCACAGTGCAGTATCTCAATGGCTGTACTTCACTCTGCTGTTTATTCAGGTTTTGCTTCCAATCATGCAGACCCATTCTGAGAGTGAGCCAACAAGAGCAGAGACAAGGGGGGCCAGAATTTGGAACTATTTGTTTTAGTAAACTTACCACATTGTGCAACCATCACCATGGATCAGTTTTAAAACATATTCTTCACCCCGATAAAACCGACATTGCACATTTATCACGCCCCGTTCCCATGTCCCTTCCCTAGGCAAACGCTAATCTACTTTCTATCCTTATAGCTTTGCCTTTGCTAGGTACTTCATGTAAGTGGAATTATCTGGTATGTGGTCTGTTGTGTCTGGTTTCTCTCACTGAGCATGTTTTGAGGTTCATCCAGGTTGTAATATGTATTTGTAATTCATTCCTTTTTATTGCTGAATAGTATTCTATTGTATAAATATACCACATTTTGTCTACCCATTTACCAGATGATGGGCATTTAGATTTTTATATTTGGAAATTATGAATAATTCTAAGAACATTTGTTTATAAGTTTTTGTGTGGACATATCCTTTCATTTGTTTTTTGGGTAGACACGAAACTATTTTTTTTTTAAACAGCTTTATCGAGTTCTAATTGACATACAATAAACTGCACATACTTAAATTGTACGATTTGAGAAGTTTTGACATATGTGTACAGCTTTCAAACCATCACCAGCATCAAGATAATGAACATCTCCATCACCCCAAACAGTTCCTTGTGCTGCTTTGCAATCTTCCTACTTATGCTCCCTCACCACCCCATGTCCTCAGGCAACCCCTCATCTGCTTCCTGTCACTGTAGATTACTTTTCATTTTCTATATTTTACATCAGTGTAATTATGAAGCATGCTCCCCCCTTTTTCTTTTGGTCTGACTTTGTTCACTCAGCAAAATTACTTTGTAACTCTTCCATGGTGTAGTATATATTTGTAGATCATTCCTTTTTTTAAATGTTGAGTAATATTTTATTGTCTGTATATACCTCAATTTGTTTAACCATTCATCTATGGATGAATATTTGGATTATTTCTATTTTTGGCTATTATAAACAAAGTTACATTGAACATTTATGTTTGTATGAACATATACTTTCTTTTCTCTCAAAATAAATTCTCCCGAATGGAATGGTTAGGTTATATGGTAGGCGTATGTTTAATTTTGTAAGAAATAGACAAATCATTTTCCAAAGTGGTTGTCCCATTTTACATTTCCACTAGCAGTCCATTCCTCTGGATCCTTGTTGGCTTGTTATTGTAAGTCTTTAATTGGCCATTCTAATAGGTGTGAAATAAGATTGCATTGTGGTTAAATTTGCATTTCCCTAATGACAGTGATGTTGAATATCTTTTCCTGTACATATTTGCCATTTCCTATATCATTTTAATAAAGTAGCTGTTCATAACTGTTGACCATTTAAAAAATTTGTTTGCTTTCTGAATATTAAATTTTGAGGATTCTTTATAAATTTTAGATACGATTCATTTATCAGACATATTCTTTGCAAATTTTTTTTTTCCTTTTTGTCTTTTTTCGTGACCGGCAACGGGATCGCAACCCTCGGTGTTGCTCCCGCATCTCACTCAGCCATTGAGCAGCCGGTCTGTATGTGGGATCCGAACCCTCGGAGGGAGCGCTGCCGCGCTTCCCAAGCGGCACACTGTAGCAATGCACCACCGGGCCGGCCCTCTTTGCAAATATTTTCTTCCAGTCTGTGACTTGTCATTTCATGAGTCAAAATAAAGTTGTAACAGCTTTGTCTGTTTAATGTCAAAGTAGATTTCAGAGCAAAGAATATTACCAGGTATAAAGAAGCTCATGTCATAATGATAATAGTTTCAATTTATCAAGAGGATATAGCAATTCTAAACATTTAGCAGCTAATAACAGAGATTCAAAATACACGAAGCAAAAACTGTTAGAACTGCAAGGACTAATAGACATACCCATAATTATGGTTGGAGATTTTAATACCCTTCTTTCCATATTTCTCAGAGGAAGTAGGCAGAAAGTCAGGACAGATATAGTAGACTTGAGCATCAGTATCAACCTACTTCATCTGATTGATATTTATAGAACCCTCCACTCAACAGTACGTGGCACAGCGCACATTCTCTTCAAGTGTGCATGGAACAGTTGCCATGATGGGCCATATTCTGACCCATAAAATGAGTCAATAAATTTCCAAATCTTTTAGTTATACACAGTATTTTTAAATTTGCTCTTACAGTGTTGTGCGTTCATGAAGCATGACGTGGACTAATCAGCAACTCTTAGAGCCTGTGTGCTCTGTGCACATGGTGCGTACATCCAGTGCCTAGATCATAGCAAAATCACAGGCATGTAGTTGCAGTGTTCCCAGGGCACCCAGCTAACTTACGCTTAAACTACTCCCAACAAATAAATAATCACACTCAGGAACTTCTATAGCCCTAAGAAGTTCCAGGGCCCCAGCTAATAGAACCATGTTTCTCAGAAGTTGTGGGAAGCCTGGCCTACTTTTTTTTTTTCCTGTGGATACCAGTATATGAAAAAAATGATGAAATGCCCATGAGCAGTTAGAAAATTATGGAATGTTTCAAGTGTTCCTATTTAAAAATTGATGCTTTTAACATAAACAGCTAATAAAAATAATATTTAAATAGTGTACTACAGGCAGTTTATAAGTGTAAAGTTATTTATCAAACATCTTCTTTCATTTAGTTCAAGATATCTGTATAACTAAATGCAACATCTCATTATGACTTAACTTCAGAAATTTTAGCAGATCGGAAGCTCTCTCCCTTTCATGATTGGTCTTAGATCATGCTTTCTAATTTCTTGAAGAAACTTTTGTTACCATCATAAACAATCATTGCCCTAGCCCATCCTCAGGACCCCAACTAATTCTGCCTTAACTCTTCGTTGATCTAGATATATAAATGTCAACTTTTCCTGTCTAGTAATGAGCCAATATGCTCATTTTAAATCAGTGATATCACTTTCAAAAAGCAAGAATAATAAATATGCAAAACAGTAACATTGTGCATGAAAAAAATGGATTATCTCTCTGTTGCCATGATGAAATTGAGGCATTTGGGTTATGAGTTGAGTCAAAGAAGCTTGAATTCCCACTATGATCATGAAGGATCATAATTAGATTGTGACTTTTTTTTTTCCTATCACCAATCTAAGGTATGTAATTAATGGAGGAAACATAGAATGGAATAAAGAATATGGGCATTAAAGACCAGCCAACCTATATTCAAATATCAGCTCTGAAAATTACTAGGAAAGAGGCCTTGAGATGGTCATTAAACCTCTCTATACCTGAGCTTTCTCACTTTAAAATAGAAATTTATAACCCCTGAATCATGGTTTTAAAACCTATATAAAGTGCCAACCTGCAGCACAGTATACACTCAATAAATAGTGGTTATTATAGTCAAATGTTGATTATCCAGGTGTATGTTAATAATAGTAAATATGAGAAGAGATACTATTTGCATAAATTCACAGGCAAACCAGTTAAAACATTTGCAGACCGGAAGGCATCTCTCATTTGAAACATGGGAGCACTCAACCCCTAGTTGACAGCTTACAAAATTAATACATGCAGGCTGTATTACTCTTGGGAAAAAAATGTGTTAATGAAAATCACATACTCTAATATTTAGAGTGAGAAAAGATATAAACTACAGTTTTAGATACTGGGTACTGATGACATTGCGATATCATTTGGAGGAGAGGAGGAAACTGATCAAGAGAGTAGGGGAGAAACACTCATTTGCAAAACCAGATGGTCCCATGGCTGACCCTGCTGGTTGCTTGGTAAAGCCAGTGTCCTCTTATTCCTGGGCACAGAGTGAGATAGATAGCATTTTCATCTTCCTTGCAGGTTGGGTGTGGTCATGTAGCTGAGCTCTTGCCCATGGAGTCTGGACAGAACAGCTGTGCCTCAATTTTAGGCCTGGCCCATAAAAGTCCTCAGCATGTGCTCTTCATGTTATTTTCCCTTTAAATAGTGGGTCATCATGAGCCTCTGGAGGACAGCAGAGACACCAGGTGAAAGGACTGAGTCCCTGAGTCATCACAGAGAGGAGTCAACTACCAACCCAAAACACAGTCCTTGAGTTGTTACTTAGGCAAGAAATACTGTTATGGTGTTTTACAGTTTACATTTTGGGGTTTGTTTATTTCAGCAGGTAGCCTACTTACTACCCTGGTATTGCATTTGGTCACTTGGTCTGCCTGGCAGATCTCACAGAAAACAAAAATAGGCTTCTCTGTAACAGACAGATGTGTTTTCCTAAATGTCAGGTGCAATCATAACTAAATACATTTGCTTTAAGTCTTTTTTGTAATATATTTTGACAGTTTTGTTCTAATCATATTTTGTGTTTATCCATGCCTTCTCAACCAGTCTCATCCCCTAATTAGTTAAAGATTATCTGATTTAGTATTTTTGAGAAATACCTATGTAGATGGCTGCATCATTGTCACTTAGAGGGTCCTTGACCCTTCCCAAACCCACCCATCCTTCAAGGCCCAGCTCGAGTTTCCCCTCCCCCAGGAAGCCATCCCTGAAGCCATCTCTCTTCCTCTGAAGCTCTATAGCACTGAGAGTCTGGACTTTCTGTTCATCTGTAAGGCGTACACTGCCCTTTTTTGGATAGTCATCTTTTAAATGTGCCATTTATAAACTTCTTTTTAAAAATATTATCCATCCATCCATCCATCCATCCATCCATCCATCCATCCATTCATTCACTTAACACATATTTAAGCACTTACAGTATTCTTGGGATTGTGCAGGTCTTCAGAGATAAATACAGCATGGTTTCCTGTGTTCACACAGACAAAACCCATGCAGAAACAGATATGTGATCAAATAGTACTCTAATTGTACTCAAATAGTACTCTAAAATTTAATAAATGTCTTGATAATGGTATATAAGAAGGGCTTCAGAAGAATAGAGAAAGATCAGGGAGCCTTTATAAAGAAACTAGAACTTGAGATAGGTCACAATTGCAGTTATGTTTCTTTAGTCCCTCATGTGCCAGACCCTGTGCTGAGTGCCTTGTGCTAAGTTCCTCATTTAATCCTCATAACTGGGGCTGGCCAGTTAGCTCAGTTGGTTAGAGAATGGTGTTATAACACCAGGGTCAAGGTCAAGGGTTCAGATCCCTGTACCAGCCAGCTGCCAAAAAAAAAAAAAAAAAAAAAGAAAAAAAACCCTCTTAACTTTTTTGG
>NW_007736144.1:33506-52717 GCF_000696425.1 Galeopterus variegatus | reverse complement strand
TGCAAAAAAAAAAAAAAAAAAAAAGGAAAATAATCCTCTTAACTTTTTTGGGGGGGGCATTGGGCCCATTTTACAGATGAAGAAACTAAGGCCCAGAAAATAGCTTAATTTATCTGAGATCACCTGATGGGTGAGTGTTGGGACCAAACCCATGCATTCTTATTTCTCAAGACTTTTTTTTTTCTTTTTAAAATTGACACATAGTGGATTATTCATATCTGTGGGTACAGAGTTGAATATCAATCTCAAGACTTCTAACCACTAAGCTCTCAAGGCTTCCTCTGGAAGTGGCTGTTTGCTGAGAGTAGAGGAGAAGGAGTTACAGACAGAGCAGCTTAGAGGAATGAAAGTGTGTGCCACCTTGGGGAAACAGAGTCCTGAGGGCCTGATGAGGGTCAGAGTGAGGGTGGCAGGCACTGAGGGCAAGAAGGAGGCTGAAGCCTGATTTCTAAAGACCCTGGCATCACTGCCAAGGAGTTGGATTGAGTTTGTGAGGCAGTGGGAGGACACTGGAGTATTCTCACCTGGGGATTGACTTTAGAATAACGTGTAGCAATTATTGAGTGTGTACCAGGCCCCAGGCACTTCTCTGCATACACTACTTACCTACACGACTCCGGCCCTGTGAGACAGCACTGCTGTTACCCAGGGAAGAGGAAACTCAGGTACAGAAAAGCTAATCAGCTTGACCAATGTCATCCTGTAAGAAAATGTCCAAGGTGGGATTTGAATGCTGGCCATCTACCCGTAAGTCCCAGATCTTAACCGCTGTCCTCTGGAAGACTGCTCATCTTTTGTGATTTAGAAAAATACCACTTTCTGGCAGAGTCCAGGAAGGCAAGATTAAGATCAAAGAAAAATTTAGAAGGCCAATGAATACATAGGATTGGAGACAATGAAGCTCTCAACAATGGCCGTGGGGTTGAAAAGACACAGAACTCAGTGCGGGAGAGGCAGGGTTTCTTAAGTAACTGCATGTCCTCCTGTCTGGTACAAAAAATGGTGATTGACTGACTGATGCAGCCCCCTTCTCCTGGCCCCTGTGAGACTGGTTTTCGTGTCTTTAAATTTGAGTAGTAGACCTGGAAAAATGATGAGCTTGTATTTCCCTACTCCCCGCACCCCTGCCGTGGCTCCAAAGGTAGCTTGCAGACCAAGCATCTCCTTCATAAATACAATGTATTTCTCCTTCCTTAGGCCAATCTCTGAATTATGGTTTTTTTTTTCTGCAAAGGCTTATAAAGATTTATAAAAATGGGCAATTATTTATGTTGAAGATCCTCCTCACCGTCACTCCTCCTGGGAGAAAATGCCTGGCCTTTCTCCAAGCCTCAGGGAAAAACAACTCCTTAGTTTGGACAATTTTCTCATCATCTGTAGTGAGTTACAATTACTCTGTTTTGTGCCTCCAGAAACCTATGTGTGGCCTTGGGGAGGCATCATCTATTTGTGGAAGCCTTGAAGCAGCGGCAGACCTGCCCAGGCATAACTGTCACTGCTGTTGCATTCTGATTGCATTATGACTTCCTCTGTGTCCCCAATATAAGGTGTAAACGCAAATTTGCAGGAGCCCAGGGAACATTATTTGGCATCGTAGTGTAATCAAAAAATGTATCCATGATTCAGTCACCAGCTTACTTTTTCCTGCTCTGATGATTTAAGATAAATAAGCATCTTGCACTTAGCACATATTATTTCACTCCTACAAACATCCCCACATCCACTGTCACCCCACCTAACACAAGTTCTCCTCTCTGTGGGTTATAATAGAGGGTAAAGGGACAGCTTTCCTAGGTGAGCATCTCAGGATGCTTTGGGCAGTGACAAAACCATAGCAAAAATATATCTGGAAATAGAAAAGAATTGTTAAGCCAAAGTAGAGCTTATGCCTCAGTTTGAAGATCCAGGGTCTCTGTAGGACTCCCATGTATGCCTATGCAGATTTACTGTAAAAGGTACCTGGCAGGGGCTGACATCCAGCCCTGTTCCTCTTACCAGCCCCTGAGACTGTGAGACTGTGTTAAGCCAAAGCAGGAGTCCTAATTTGCAAAAGGGCATCTTATGGTTTAACAAAGGCTTCAGACCCCTGGGTCCAATTCCCAATTCAGTTGTGAATTTGCTAAAGTATAACTAAGACCCCTTGATTGCAGGTGAAAATACAAGGCTTGAATAATCTTAAGCAGAAAGAGAAACATATAAAAAAACAGTAGGTATCTCGATGGGGGTTTGAGTTACACAGGTGTGTGCATTTGTCTAAACTCATTGAATGCTACCCCTAAAATTTGTGCATCTCACCCTGTGAGAATTTACCTTAGTAAAGCAAACAATAATTGAATTCTATTTTATGATATGCATGCAGAATTGTGTAGGGGTGTACTGTAGAGATGTTTGCAGCATAAATCAAAATGCATAAAAAGTAAGATTGACTTTATGGGGAAGGAATGAATAGATAGATATACAATAAAACAAATACAGTGAAATGTTAATTGTAGAATCTAGGTGGTAGACATGAGTGATCACTGTACAATTCTTTCAATATTTATATATGTTTGAGCATTTTCATAAGAAAATGTTAGAACAGAACTCAAGAGCAAGGCTATGGTTGGGGCTCCATAACAGCAGAACCATCAGGATGTTCTCACTTTCTCACATTTATTTCTCCTTGTGTCATGTCAGCCTTCTCTGTACTGCAGAGTAGCTTTCTTCATGTAGCCAAAAATATGATTGCCAAGATCTCACCAGGTTTACATCTTATGGCTTCAGTACCAGAGACTGGTCTAACGTTGTTCCTGCTTCCTAGTCCAAAAATTCAGGGGAAAATACCCATTGGCCCAGCTTGGGCCAGGCATCCATTTTTGGGCCAATTAGGTGTGCCCAGGAAGACAGGGACACATGAAAAAATTGTGTCTGTTTAGAAAACATAAGGCAACTGATTCAGTTGCAGGGGTGTGGAGAGAGAATGGCTTCAAGAAGAATAGGAATGCTTTTTCTGGAAGAAGGTGGCCTGGAATCAGACCAAACAATGTGTCTATTACAACTACATTAAAAAAGGAGGTCCCCACATGACTCAGTTTACCTCTAAACAAACAAACAAAAAATTTAAAAAGTAGCAGATTACATACACTCAAGCCAAGTCATCAACAAAATTCATTCCTGTAGTTACAACTCTCAATCCCAATCTGAACAGTGTTCTTTCTATGTTTTATTCTATTTAAATCCTACTTACTCCATAGGGCTTACTGCATGTCTCATCTTCCCCAAGTATAATGCTATTCACTGATCTATTTCTTTCTCCCACTGCATTCTCTGACCATACATTGTCTTTTATTCATTAATAGTTTTGTATGTAGAGCTCACTTCCCTTCTAGATTGTAAACTCCATAAATATCTTTATAATAATTATTATTGTTAGCATGAATAATTGACAATTACCTTTCTTCTATCCCCTGCAACTTCTGGTCCAATTTCACATACTCTCTATGTAATTACATGTTTGGGAAGAGATTTTGGAGGTGAGGTTTCATGTTTCTAATACAGAGCATGTTGAATATTTATGCAGCAAGCAGAGCAGGTGAGTGTCTGCATTATGATCTTGTCTGACATGTAAATGGGGTTCCAGGCATTGAGTAACATGCTAACAATAGTTCTTAAGGTGAAAGATCAAACACAAAATGTTTGTGAAATATGCAACAGGGCTTTTTGCTGCAAAAAAGCATTGAACTAACAGTGAGGAAGAAATGACCCCACCTTTTTTTCTATTTAGGAAAGTCTCAAAAACAAACAAAAAAAACCCATCCAGAAGACGTACATAGAGACGCTTTTTTCTAGTAAGGTAATGGAAGTCTGTGCTTAACAGATTTCCAAATCTGAGGCTTGCAAACTAAGGCTCATTAATTTACACTAACGATGATGATCAATTTAAATTCGTGACAAGTAAGAATTAGGTGATGTGTGAATTATGTTGCATAATTAAAAGGGAAAACACTGATTAATAAAGTGTTATGAGAAAGTGTTTCACAGAGAGCACATTTATTAGTGAATGAAACGTTAAAACTTTTCATTTTAGGATGTAAACAATGTTCCCAGAGTTACTGAAAACAGCTTGTCCTTTAATGTAGGAGAAGCTTTTCTATGTATCTGTTGTTGAATAGAATCCCCGTGTGAGTTTCTAACATTTTAGCAGTACTTTATATTTTAAAAGTCCATTCTCATGTTACCCTGCCTTGGCCTCATGAGGTAAACGGGTCTGGAGCCTTGCCCTAGGTTGGGAGCCCACTGGGTGGTGGGTGGGACAAGAAATCAGTATATTTGATTTCTATTATGCCGGGCTACTATTAACTACTAATCTGAATTGGATCAGTTCTAAAATACTAATATTTTTTTTGAGATATAGGTGTGCTCATAGGGCAAAAATTACAAGGGGGGAAAAACCATCCTAGAGTATTTAGGCTCTCAGAGACGATGTTTATGAGGGTTTGGGGGCAGGGAACACAAGGAACCCATTTTGATGATTTTGGCTGAGCCCATTGTAAAAATTATAATGTTTTAAAATTTTCGACTGTTTCAACTGGAAAGCTACACACACAGATCTATTTAAATAAAATACTATTTTCTCCTTTATCTGGGAGAGCAGATAATTGGAACTAAATTGATCTTTTAAAGTCCCACCCAGAATTCTCCCTCCTTTTCCTTCATTTGCACTGCTCCTGTAGAAGAGTGTTTTTGGAGGAAATTAGATTCACTGTATGTTCAAACAAATATGTTTAGCTGGTGGCTATGCAGGTCCAATTAACTCCTCTAACAATATGGGTGAAAAGAGATTATTATATTTATGTTTCTAGCCAATTAGGGTCGTTTTGGTTGAATACTCCTTCTTATAAACTCATTAAAGTTAATAAAACATGATACTAAAATATATTTCACGGGAGCAGAAGTCTGAAGAGAAAATAGAAGAAAAATATTGGGCACAAAGCATTCTGAAGGTATTTTATTATTTATTACCTATGCCATTATTATTATTATTCCATATGAAATGAAGTATCACCGATGGGTCACAATATGGTGAAGTTGAAGGAATACAGCATCGACAACCAGCAGCCTCATGTTTCAAAGTCAGTTCTGTGGTGCTCAGTTACAGATGCTCTGAACTTACTTTTCTTAATCTGCAAAGTGGAAATAATAATCCTGGTGCCCTGAGTATCCAATGATGTAGTATATATAATGTGCTTTGAAAAGCATGAATCATAAACGGATTCCTCTTTAATAGTGAAAAATAAACTTGAACTCGCATCTCTGCTTTGTTTTAACCAAGTAGCCAAAAAGCAATGGCAAAATTTTTCAAACTGTTTTGCAGTAAAATATACACAACTTAAAATATGTCATTCTAACCATTCCTAAGAGTGCCTTCCTTCAGTGGCATTAACTACATTCACATTGTTGTGCAGCTGCCACCACCAGCCACGGGCAGAACTTTTTCATCTTCCTCAACTAAAACTCTGTACCCAGTAAATAATAATTCCTACTTTTCTCCACACTCCAGCCCCTGACAACTACCACTCTATTTTTTGTCTCTATGAGCTTGCCTAGTTTAGGTACCTTATTTAAGTACTATCATACATTATTTGTCCTTTTGTTTCTAACTTATTTCACTTGGAATAATGTCTTCAAGGTTCATCCATGTTGTGGCATGTGTTAGGTTTTATTCCTTTTTGGGGCTGGATAGTATTCCATTGTGTATATACATTTTGTTTATCTATTCATCTGTAGATGGACATTGGGAGTTTCCACATTTTGGCTATTGTGAATAATGCTGCAATGAACATTGCCATACCAAAAAAAAAAAAAAAAAAAAAAAAAAAAAAAAAGAAAAGCATGAATCATAAATTAGAGACTATAAAATAGAGTTGGAAGTGAAATTTGAGCCAGGTTCTTTCTGAAAGTGTTTTAAAATATACAAGATTTGCTCTTCTTAATACAAACGTTCCCACGGAAGGATTTCTAAGCAGAAATTTTGTTAACAAATCCTGAGTTTAATTGAGCTAGAGATATATAATCAGCCCTCTTCCTCCCCTGGTCTGATCATAGTGCAAGTGAAAATGGGGTTTATAAAAGGCAAAGTCAAAGCAAAATCATTTCTGCAAAAGCAAATCATTCCTCACAGTGATTGGGATGAATCACTGAGTTAAGTAAAGGGGACCTTTTAAGAAAACTTGCAGTCAAATCAGAAAGGTCTGCTTTGAGTCTTTATCCACAGAAGGTCCAGTAAATCAGTAACTCTGAGCATCAGGACCAGTCAAGAAGTTCCAGATCTTGGCCAATAATCCAAGGGCCCACAATGGTGACAATCATCCCAATGACACTTCAAAGCAGATGCTGTTATCCACAATTCACAGATAGAGGAACTAAGGCTTAGGGAGATTCCAATACGTGTTCAAGGACACACTGTTGGTAAGTGAAGGAGATAGAATTTGAGCCAGGTTCTACCTGACAGGAACCCAAAGCCTGTTTCTTTTGATCCCTGCATTGACTCATGAAGGTGGGCATTTTTCCTTTAGAGGAGAGCCAGCTGTCCTCTTGGTGGCCTGCTTCCCCTTTCCCACCCATGCTTACCCCAAAGACTACTTCCTTGCCTGGCTCCTGCTTTTGGAAAAGTATCCACAGGTTCTTGATCATATGCTGAAAAGATCAGAAAGTTCCAGGAAGGCCCCTATGAACACAATAATGAAAGTCAATATGTAAAGCTTTGTATAATTTACTGTTATTTACTGAATTGTGATTTTTCTCCCCAAAGTAATTATATGTTTATGAAAGAAATTCTCCTGCTATAATTTTCTCCAAAGAAAATCTAAGTATTCAGTGTACCAGGTGCTTAATGACTCCTAAAGTGACCTGAAGAACATTAAAAAAAATAACTTCCTGGATTGCTGTTGTCGAGAACATGAGCAAAAACCCTCCTGATGATCTTCCTGCAAGTGCTCCCCATAGGAGCAAGGCCATGAAACTCTGGCAGTATGTGAGTCTTATCCCAGGCTTCTTGTCAGGTAGTCTTTCAATTGAAGATCAACAGATGGATAAACTATGGCCTCCCTTTTAAAACTTAGTCATTTACATTAAGTCTGCAGAGGATGGGAGGATTTGGGTTTTAACAAGGAACCACAGGATTTGATAATTGCCCATTTTTCCCCGTGGCAAAAATTTCACCTGGATTTTTTCCCCCCCGGGGCTTAAGATGTCAGTCCCTGGTGTGTGGCACCATGCTCTGGCTGAACTACATAGAAAAGAGGTTCATTGTATTTTGTCACTATAATCCCTCCTATTCAGGTGAAATTAGATCCCCTTCTCCATCTCAGTGAAAAGTCTTACAAACAAAAGCCACTTCAACATATTTCATGAAATTCAGGTGGTGAAAAATAGGAATGCTCTTGGATATTATAATTATGAATGAGATTGATCAAAGGAAACAGGATGGATTCTCTCTTGGAAGAGCCCAGCAGGTGGCGTTTCTGCAGGGCTGGGCTTTCTGAGTTACTCTATGATCTGATTTGGCCTTGCTCATCCAGGCTCAGATCTAATGCAGTCACCATCCCCCGCACTCACCCTGACTCACTGAGGAGGAAGCTGCCTACAGGGCAGGCCCTGACCTTTGGAAAGGCCCTGGAGATATCTCAGCTGGATTTTGGAGGCTCCACTTAAGTTTGGCATCCTGGGAGAAAATAAGCAGGGTAAGTGTCATAAGGTGTCTGCTAAAAGATGGAATCTGGCTGGTAGGTTAGTTCAGTTGGTTAGAGCGTGGTGCTGATAACATCAAGGTCCAGGAGTTGATCCCTGTACCAGCCAGCTGCCAAAAACAAACAAACAAACAAACAAACAAACAAACAAACAAACAAACAAACGCCCTAAAAAAAGAAAACAAACAAAAAGTCAATAAAAGATGGAATCTATCCAGGTGTCCTGGACAAAGATTTTTAACCATTCTAGATCAATATTATATAATAATAATGAATTAATAGTAATGCTATCATATTAGCTGCATGTTCCAGACACTGTGATGTGTGCCATATCTTAATCTTCACAAAAACCTTGCAAGGTAGATCTTATTATCATTCCCATTTTCCATTCTTTCTTTCTTTTTTTTTTTTTTGGTGTTGAGGCTGAGGATCAAAATTGCTAAAGAGATTGACCAAATGGGCAAGGTTCTAAGATTTAGCCCGTGTTGGTCTTATTCCAAGCAGAGTTAGAAAATATACATATATACACCATACACAGCACTTTCATTTATTTATATCCGTGTTTGTCCTTCTCTCTATTAAATTTGATGAGTGCTTACTGATACCACCAATTCCAGCCTCACAGCACAGGAACATCTTCATCTTCCTCTCTCCATATTCATAACTCCAACTTGCACAGCGTTTGTACAGATTAAATGTAATGGTAGATGTAAGCCTCCTGGTACAGTGCCTGTGCATAGTAGCAGGCCTGACACGTGGTGCCTCATGGCTGGATTCCAGCTCCTTATCCCTCAGCTGGGCCTCTTTGCTGGTGTACAACCAGAACCAGACTACATGGAGGCTCTGAAGAGTCAGCATTCAATAAGTGGTAAATTATTTACACCCCAGGCCATGTTTTGCAGAAAAACAGCGTAGATGCATATAAAGAACTTGTGACTAATATAATTTTCCTTGGAGAAATTTTCATAACTAATAGGGTAGTGGAATGAAAAGTGTCACCAATGTTTTCAGCTTGGATGTTAAAATCAATGCAATCCAGAGAGTTGTCACTATCAGCAATTATGTCTCATTGGGAATAATTCAAAGTGGCTTGACTGGCCTAGTACAGATTATTATTTTTTAACCTGATACCCAACTATATGTCACCCTCTACTCTGAGTCAGAATCAAATTGAAATAAAAATAAAACTTATCTCTGTCTTCCAAAAACTGGCTACCTGCTGAGAAGAAGCAGATCTACCGACAAGACAGAGTATATAATTTGAAATGACGTTGGAGGTAAGGAAAAAAAAAAAAGCCTTGCCTAAGTACATGGATAGTAACGTTTGCTGACAGATTTATGAGCTTCCACCTGCTAACCATGCCTTTGCTGAACATTTTCATTAGTTTGTCTTTGAAGAAAGGCAAATTAGCTCATCTTCAGACCTTTCTGATGACCTTTGCCTGCGATTTGATGGACTTTAAATCTATCAGAGAGGAACTAATGAAATTTGACTCAGTGTTATAAGTGGTAACAATCTGAGGCCCTGAAAAGTGTCACAGACCTCTCCAACTGTTGTTTTGCATGGAAGTCAGCAAGGTGATGGTGACCACATCTTCATTAGGAGTGGGGTGGAGGCATTGTGAGCAGTCACCTCTCCTCTTAAAGGGGCTAATATCATATGACGTTCGAATGACACAAAACTCCAGGCCACTGTGATAACTGCTCAGTGAGGTTAGGAATGAAAGAACTCAGAACCATGTGAACTTTCATCTCTTGAGCCAGCTGATAGTGACATCTAAAGAGGGCCTTGAGGGAATGCTGAGAATTGAAAAATATCATCCAAGTGAAAAGCAGAGGCAGCATTGTTGTTTCCAGAACTGGCAGCTCCTGTCCATGTGCTTTCAAGACCTTTGAAATTTTCAGGCTGAAATAGATGATACATTATAGATAGATGGATAGATGGATAGACAGATTTTCCAGGCATTGGCTCATGTGGGGCTGGCAGGCTGGAAACTCAGGCAGGAGTCAATGCCGCGGTCTTCAGGAAGAATTTCTCCTCCAGGAAACCTCAGCTTTTGCTTTTAAGGCCCCTGATTGAATGAGGCCCACTCACATTATTGAGAATAATCTCTTCTACTTAAAGTAAACTGATTGTAAATGTTAAGCACATCTATAAAATACCCTGCAGCAACACCTAGTAGTATAAAGAACTGGCTCCTAGAGCTTAGCCAAGCTGATACATCAAACACTCTTGCCTAAGCTTTGATATAATACCCTATCTCATATGCTGGACACCTTGCAAAAGTTAGAAAGCCAAGTTAAGTGAGTTCTCTATGATTTATTTTCCAATCATCTGCTCCTCGAAAATAATGTTTCAGCTACAGATCCCTATCAAGGAAAAGAGGAATGAACTCTTCATGGGATAGTTCTGAAAGAGCCTAGCTCAGAGTGTACATCCAGCAGGTGCTTAATAAATGGGCCCTCCCTTCTTCTTCATGTAGGATCCCCTGCCCCTCTCCTACTGGGCATGGAAGAAGGAAGGAGGTTAATGCTGTCCAAAGGAGAGCTGGGTCTCAGGCTTCCCTGGGCTGATCCCTCAGCTAGGGTTTGGGAATCATCCCCATTGTCACCCTTGGCATCCTGGTAGATTCCCACCCAGAGAAACATCATCACCCTGGGAGTGAGGGGGGATCCCAGATAATCTTCGTCAGGGTCAGTCTGCATGCAGGCAGAGTGGGTGGCACCTCTGCAAAGGCTCTGCCCACACCTATGCCCCCAACCCAGGTGAACCATGGGAATTAGGTATTATTTAAAAATGAAACAGACTAGAATTTGCATGCACTCCCTCATTTACCAGCAGTGACGCCTGAGGCATGTCACTCAGCAGTTCTCCATTAGTAAAAGGGGATCAGTGTATCTGTTGTGTAAGGTTGAAGTTTAAAGAGGGTAATAGGGGAAGAACTTGCTGTAGTGCCTGAAACTGAGTGAGAACATGACACCTGTTATCTGTTACTGCTTTGACTTACCATCTTAGAAACATTCCTTTACCTTAAATCGTCCCCAGTCTTCTATTTCAGTGCCACCTGACAGAGGTGTTACCAACACCCAGTATGAATCAATATCCTAGGACAGAGAGGACTGATCTGGGGATGCTGGCAATGCCAGAGGGGGTTTAAAGAGGGTAATAGGGGAAGAACTTGCTGTAGTGCCTGAAACTGAGTGAGAACGTGACACCTGTTATCTGTTACTGCTTTGACTTACCATCTTAGAAACATTCCTTTACCTTAAATCGTCCCCAGTCTTCTATTTCAGTGCCACCTGACAGAGGTGTTACCAACACCCAGTATGAATCAATATCCTAGGTAAGAGAGGACTGATCTGGGGATGCTGGCAATGCCAGAGGGGGGAGAGTAGAGGAAGGGGAAGTCAACTTTGCCATGTTTTACAGAATTTCACAAGCCTGACAAAGATTCAAATTCCTTAAGAAGAAAAACTGGGGGCTCCTTGTCAGATGCTCCTTCTTTACCACAGAGAGGACTGATCTGGGGATGCTGGCAATGCCAGAGGGGGAAGAGTAGAGGAAGGGGAAGTCAACTTTGCCATGTTTCACAGAATTTCACAAGCCTGAGAAAGATTCAAATTCCTTAAGAAGAAAAACTGGGGGCTCCTTGTCAGATGCTCCTTCTTTACCCCCAACATGTGGCCCAATAACAATCCTCAAAGCCCACCACACTGCTGTTGGGATGGAGAGTAGAAGGAGCTTGATGAGACAACGGAGGAAATTCAATTCTATTCTAAAAAGGGGAACCACAAAACTGAGACTCAGGCCATCAATACAGAAGGGAAAAAAGAAAGGGAAGACAGAGGAACATGAGGGCTGAGAATAATTCTCTGACTTTGAGCTTTCATCATCAATGCAATTTCAGAACACTGACATTTCCCAAACAGAGCATATCTGAAACTAAACTGCAGGCAACCATTTTCAAAAACCAGCACAAATTTCCCTCAGCTTGTAAGCCACATGAGATCTGAAGCAAATGGAGTTTGCACGATGGTTGCAAGTGCATGGTGTAGAGTTGGATGGCAGGGCATGAGCATCAGGTTTAGCCCTGGCTAGCACTGTGAGCTGGGCCTCAGCTCCTGCTTCCGTAAAATAAGAATAATAATACCTACCTCATATGGCTCTCATAAGGAGTAATGCGAATATGCAAGGGAAGTACTTAGCTAAGTGCTTGACACCTAAGTACTCAATAAGTTCTTTATTGATCATCATAACCATCATCATAATCACCATGCAACCCCCCAAACAGAAAACAGCAGTGTCAGAAATGGACTTACCATGGATAGTGGTAGGAAAATGTCATCTACAGCAAATCAGCGTTTACTCTGCATTATTTCAGATAAACCTGCAGTCGGGATTGGGTTAATCAAAGCTCTTAAGACTAAATCTATTTAAAGGCATGGAATGACTATGGAAATAAAGCCAAGAGAAGAATTTGCAGCTAGAAACAGAGAAGTTTCCTCAGGCAGAAGGTCCTTCAGTGAGGGAAACAACACCAGGGCATCATTACACTCCCCTTTAACAAAAGACAACTGATTCTAGGGCTTCTAACTCCAAGCAGCCTGCAGAAGCCTGTGGTGGTCAAGAAGACTTGGGTTTAGGATTCACAGCAAGGGAAGAAAATTTTCTATGAATAAATGAAGCACCAAACCACACAGGACAGCTGCAGGGTTTCATCAGCATTAATTTTACTTAGTATCACAAATGTTTAAATGCAGCAAATACATACGAGCATGGTAGATAAGAGAGCACAAAATGACCATTAGGATTATAATATGCGTGCAAGAAAGCCATCGAACACTGCAAATAAAGGGCTATATAAACATTAAATAATTCCACCCGTTATTACTACTAATAATATGTCATCTGGCCAAAGCAGTTCCTTAAGTACTTTATGTTCTCTTCTGGAATCAAGCCATTAATCCTTTTTATATAGTTAATGGGGGAAGCCCTCAGTCCAAATTAGATTCCTGAGAAAATGTATTAGAATCAGGGCAATGGGAGATCCTTTTTTGTTCTCTGCAGAGGTAATGTTAATTTTCCATCTAACACTTTTTGCCCCTGAACTCTATTTTGAATAATGAATAATACCCCAGAAAGAAGTGGCTATTACAGCTCATGATGGTTTTGCGTTGGATGACCCATGCATCTAGGACCTCAGAATAACCCTAGTCCATTCATAAACCTCCTCTATAGCATTCACAGTCCGATCAGCCCAAGCAGTCAGGTTTTTTTGTGTGCCAGTGAAATAGGAAAGAGAGGGAGCATGCCCAATGATGTGCCTCTCTCAAACTCTGCAAGACAATTACCCTATGACCCTCTTTCAAAGCGGGAGGCAGAAAACCAAGGTGGCTCAGAGTGCAGGCTCTGGAGTCAGACCTGCTTTGCATCCCAGCCCACCCTTATCTGAGTCACTGTTGGTTAAGTTCCTTAACGCCTTTTAGACCAAGTTGTCTCTTCTTTAAAAGAAAGACTAAGCCTTTAAAGTGGATATAGTAATAGTAACTACTTTTAGTTTTATTAGGAGAATTATTTATTATTACTGGAAAAGAAAAGGAGGAAGGAAGACAGGCAAGAACGAGGACACCCTGAAGAGTCACCATGTGGCTCAGAGAGGACTGTGTGACTCAGAGAGGGAGAGGACAGGCTGGAGGAGCCCTCCCCAGAGCCCAGGGTCTCTTCCAGCAGAATCTGTCCTTGTCTTCTCTGTCACTGAGAGGCTCAGGAGCAAAGGCTGTGAGCCAGAAATGAGGAGCAGCCTGTTTCCAGCAGCCAGACCCAAGGCTATTTGAGCAGCGGTGGCACCTGCTTTTGCTTTTGACGGGGAAACTGGAGTATGTGCTCTAAGCATGTTTAAAAACTACAAAGAGGGAGATGCTGAGTCTGTCCTGTGACCATACTCCCAGCAGAAGATGTCTTGGCTGATCCAATTTGTATTTGCTAATTAGAGAAGGAAATTACAGCAAAGGACCCAAACAGCTTAAATGATTGTTGTCCACTCTGGCTACGTATATAAACAAGAATATAGTTCAAATTGGGAACATATTTAAAAAATACATGAAGGAGCCATAGCCCCTTGGTGTCAGGTAGATTATTTCAAGAAAACAAAAGAAGTTTCCATGGAACTCATAGAGGAGATCGCACCTCTCTTTACTGCAACTGATCTAAATGAGCTGACAAGGATTATTTATATATGTTCTATCAAAAACTTCCCAATTATTCTACATCAGAGGTTTCACAACCAAGATATGAAGGTTATCATCATCATTAACAGCAACACTTTTATTGAGTTCTTTCTATGTTCTGGGAATGGGGCTAATGCTTTAAAAGTGTTTTCTCTCTCATTTTATAAAACAACCTCATTTGCTGGAAACTGGGCTATATACAAGGATGTCAAGTCACCTTTTGTAGGCCGTGCTGCTGCTAAGTGCCACGCTGGGATCTTAACTCATATTTATCCTACTATAAATCTTATGTTTTTTAAACACCATNAAAGAGGAATGAACTCTTCATGGGATAGTTCTGAAAGAGCCTAGCTCAGAGTGTACATCCATCAGGTGCTCAATACATGGGCCCTCCCTTCTTCTTCATGTAGGATCCCCTGCCCCTCTCCTACTGGGCATGAAAGAAGGAAGGAGGTTAATGCTGTCCAAAGGAGAGCTGGATCTCAGGCTTCCCTGGGCTGATCCCTCAGCTAGGGTTTGGGAATCATCCCCATTGTCACCCTTGGCATCCTGGTAGATTCCCACCCAGAGAAACATCATCACCATGGGAGTGAGGGGGGATCCCAGATAATCTTTGTCAGGGACAGTCTGCATGCAGGCAGAGTGGGTGGCACCTCTGCCAAAGCTCTGCCCACACCTGTGCCCCCAACCCAGGTGAACCATGGGAATTAGGTATTATTTAAAAATGAAACAGACTAGAATTTGCATGCACTCCCTCATTTACCAGCAGTGACACCTGAGGCATGTCACTCAGCAGTTCTCCATTAGTAAAAGGGGATCAGTGTATCTGTTGTGTAAGGTTGAGGTTTAAAGAGGGTAATAGGGGAAGAACTTGCTGTAGTGCCTGAAACTGAGTGAGAACGTGACACCTGTTATCTGTTACTGCTTTGACTTACCATCTTAGAAACATTCCTTTACCTTAAATCGTCCCCAGTCTTCTATTTCAGTGCCACCTGACAGAGGTGTTACCAACACCCAGTATGAATCAATATCCTAGGTCAGAGAGGACTGATCTGGGGATGCTGGCAATGCCAGAGGGGGGAGAGTAGAGGAAGGGGAAGTCAACTTTGCCATGTTTTACAGAATTTCACAAGCCTGACAAAGATTCAAATTCCTTAAGAAGAAAAACTGGGGGCTCCTTGTCAGATGCTCCTTCTTTACCCCCAACATGTGGCCCAATAACAATCCTCAAAGCCCACCACACTGCTGTTGGGATGGAGAGTAGAAGGAGCTTGATGAGACAACGGAGGAAATTCAATTCTATTCTAAAAAGGGGAACCACAAAACTGAGACTCAGGCCATCAATACAGAAGGGAAAAAAGAAAGGGAAGACAGAGGAACATGAGGGCTGAGAATAATTCTCTGACTTTGAGCTTTCATCATCAATGCAATTTCAGAACACTGACATTTCCCAAACAGAGCATATCTGAAACTAAACTGCAGGCAACCATTTTCAAAAACCAGCACAAATTTCCCTCAGCTTGTAAGCCACATGAGATCTGAAGCAAATGGAGTTTGCACGATGGTTGCAAGTGCATGGTGTAGAGTTGGATGGCAGGGCATGAGCATCAGGTTTAGCCCTGGCTAGCACTGTGAGCTGGGCCTCAGCTCCTGCTTCCGTAAAATAAGAATAATAATACCTACCTCATATGGCTCTCATAAGGAGTAATGCGAATATGCAAGGGAAGTACTTAGCTAAGTGCTTGACACCTAAGTACTCAATAAGTTCTTTATTGATCATCATAACCATCATCATAATCACCATGCAACCCCCCAAACAGAAAACAGCAGTGTCAGAAATGGACTTACCATGGATAGTGGTAGGAAAATGTCATCTACAGCAAATCAGCGTTTACTCTGCATTATTTCAGATAAACCTGCAGTCGGGATTGGGTTAATCAAAGCTCTTAAGACTAAATCTATTTAAAGGCATGGAATGACTATGGAAATAAAGCCAAGAGAAGAATTTGCAGCTAGAAACAGAGAAGTTTCCTCAGGCAGAAGGTCCTTCAGTGAGGGAAACAACACCAGGGCATCATTACACTCCCCTTTAACAAAAGACAACTGATTCTAGGGCTTCTAACTCCAAGCAGCCTGCAGAAGCCTGTGGTGGTCAAGAAGACTTGGGTTTAGGATTCACAGCAAGGGAAGAAAATTTTCTATGAATAAATGAAGCACCAAACCACACAGGACAGCTGCAGGGTTTCATCAGCATTAATTTTACTTAGTATCACAAATGTTTAAATGCAGCAAATACATACGAGCATGGTAGATAAGAGAGCACAAAATGACCATTAGGATTATAATATGCGTGCAAGAAAGCCATCGAACACTGCAAATAAAGGGCTATATAAACATTAAATAATTCCACCCGTTATTACTACTAATAATATGTCATCTGGCCAAAGCAGTTCCTTAAGTACTTTATGTTCTCTTCTGGAATCAAGCCATTAATCCTTTTTATATAGTTAATGGGGGAAGCCCTCAGTCCAAATTAGATTCCTGAGAAAATGTATTAGAATCAGGGCAATGGGAGATCCTTTTTTGTTCTCTGCAGAGGTAATGTTAATTTTCCATCTAACACTTTTTGCCCCTGAACTCTATTTTGAATAATGAATAATACCCCAGAAAGAAGTGGCTATTACAGCTCATGATGGTTTTGCGTTGGATGACCCATGCATCTAGGACCTCAGAATAACCCTAGTCCATTCATAAACCTCCTCTATAGCATTCACAGTCCGATCAGCCCAAGCAGTCAGGTTTTTTTGTGTGCCAGTGAAATAGGAAAGAGAGGGAGCATGCCCAATGATGTGCCTCTCTCAAACTCTGCAAGACAATTACCCTATGACCCTCTTTCAAAGCGGGAGGCAGAAAACCAAGGTGGCTCAGAGTGCAGGCTCTGGAGTCAGACCTGCTTTGCATCCCAGCCCACCCTTATCTGAGTCACTGTTGGTTAAGTTCCTTAACGCCTTTTAGACCAAGTTGTCTCTTCTTTAAAAGAAAGACTAAGCCTTTAAAGTGGATATAGTAATAGTAACTACTTTTAGTTTTATTAGGAGAATTATTTATTATTACTGGAAAAGAAAAGGAGGAAGGAAGACAGGCAAGAACGAGGACACCCTGAAGAGTCACCATGTGGCTCAGAGAGGACTGTGTGACTCAGAGAGGGAGAGGACAGGCTGGAGGAGCCCTCCCCAGAGCCCAGGGTCTCTTCCAGCAGAATCTGTCCTTGTCTTCTCTGTCACTGAGAGGCTCAGGAGCAAAGGCTGTGAGCCAGAAATGAGGAGCAGCCTGTTTCCAGCAGCCAGACCCAAGGCTATTTGAGCAGCGGTGGCACCTGCTTTTGCTTTTGACGGGGAAACTGGAGTATGTGCTCTAAGCATGTTTAAAAACTACAAAGAGGGAGATGCTGAGTCTGTCCTGTGACCATACTCCCAGCAGAAGATGTCTTGGCTGATCCAATTTGTATTTGCTAATTAGAGAAGGAAATTACAGCAAAGGACCCAAACAGCTTAAATGATTGTTGTCCACTCTGGCTACGTATATAAACAAGAATATAGTTCAAATTGGGAACATATTTAAAAAATACATGAAGGAGCCATAGCCCCTTGGTGTCAGGTAGATTATTTCAAGAAAACAAAAGAAGTTTCCATGGAACTCATAGAGGAGATCGCACCTCTCTTTACTGCAACTGATCTAAATGAGCTGACAAGGATTATTTATATATGTTCTATCAAAAACTTCCCAATTATTCTACATCAGAGGTTTCACAACCAAGATATGAAGGTTATCATCATCATTAACAGCAACACTTTTATTGAGTTCTTTCTATGTTCTGGGAATGGGGCTAATGCTTTAAAAGTGTTTTCTCTCTCATTTTATAAAACAACCTCATTTGCTGGAAACTGGGCTATATACAAGGATGTCAAGTCACCTTTTGTAGGCCGTGCTGCTGCTAAGTGCCACGCTGGGATCTTAACTCATATTTATCCTACTATAAATCTTATGTTTTTTAAACACCATGGTCTACTTTCTTTCACAAGCAAGAAAACACACACACGCACACACACACACACACGCACACACACACACACACAGACATACACAGACACCTCCACTGTGAGAAAACTGACTGGCAAAGAAGACAGAGGCATTGGTAGTGTCTACAAAGGGTGAAGAAGGAGGCAACTCCTGAATTGTTAATGGTGACAGGAATGACAGTTGTCACCCTCTTATTAGGTGAGATTTAATGTAAAATGGAAGATTTGTTAGAAAGTGGAAGCCCTGTGCTCTGCAGACAAATGCCCACTGAGCTCTGGGAATCGGCTAGCACTGGATTATTTGCTTCCACCTGCCAGGAGGGCTGTGCACAGGGAACAGGCCATTATGGTGATGGTATCCTTGCAACTGGGCACATCCCAGCTCACCCTTCCCAGAGCCTCCGAGTTCTGTTGCAGGAGAACAGTCAGCTTTGCCTGATAGTAAAGAGTAGAAATTGGATTCTCCTGGAGGGATTGGAATGAAAGCGGCTCTGAGCTGTATGCAAGCTGGCTATCCTCAGCCTCCTCCTTCCAAGTCTCTGTTGAACTACAAGTCAGACTCCAGCCTCTTGAACAACTGAAGACCCTGCTTCGTGTGTCTGTCCACTGGCATTCAATAAAATACTTAACATGCAAACGATGTGATGCCCTCGCACATTTAAAATGTCATTAAGAATTAGAAAGAAAAGATTCATTTCCATCCCTTTCATTTCTCCTCCTTCAAGTTTACCTTTTAGTATTTTATTTTTGTATCCCTCTGGGTTTAAAAAAAACATTAAGAATAATTTATTTTTAATCGACACAAAAATTGTACATATTTATCATGTACAACATGATGTTTTGAAACATATATATTGTGGAATGGCTAATAAAGCTAATTAACGTATACATTACCTCACATACTTATTTTTTGCGGTGAGAACACTTAGAATCTACTCTCAGTGGTTTTCAAGAATACAAGGCATTGTTATTAACTACAGTCACCATGGTGTACAATAGATCTCTTGAACTTATTCCTCTTATCTGAAATTTTGTGTCCTTTGACCAACATTTCCCCAATCCCTCCTCCCCCAGGTTTTTAAAAACACAAATAAAATATGCATAGATATAATTCTATTTTTTCCGTTTTTTACACAGAAAGTAGCACACTACACCATTTCCCCTCCTTCCCAATTGG
>NW_007736144.1:32184-33290 GCF_000696425.1 Galeopterus variegatus | reverse complement strand
GTACAATAGATCTCTTGAACTTATTCCTCTTATCTGAAATTTTGTGTCCTTTGACCAACATCTCCCCAATCCCTCCTCCCCCAGGTTTTTAAAAACACAAATAAAATATGCATAGATATAATTCTATTTTTTTCCGTTTTTTACACAGAAAGTAGCACACTACACCATTTCCCCTCCTTCCCAATTGGCAGCATTTTTTTTAAGAACATGGAAAGATTTCTCATTCTTTTTCATATGTGCTTAACATTTCACTGCATTCATATACAATGACTGACCTGTCAATTTCCTCTTGGACATGTAGGCTGTTTCCAATATTTGCTATTTCAAAGGATGCCACAGGGAACCACCAGTTCATGTGCCATTTTATACATGCACTTCTAAAGGTAAAATTCCCAGAGATTGGTTGCTGGTTGAGGATACGTGCATTTGTCATTTGGAAAAATATTGGCATTCAGATGGGTATTCTGGGAACCTGAATCAAAATGTAAAATCTCACCCTTGAGAGGTGATCCAGAGTGCACTAGGTCACGTGTGTTTTCTTCATTCTTTAGGGGAGGAATTTCTTCCTTTATAGAGCCGTCCCATTTCTTAGAAGCTCGGGAACCTCATAACCATATTAATCCTCCTAGAACCCGCCTCTGCCCATCACATTCCCCTGCTCAGACATCCTCAAGAGCTCCCCAGTGGCCACTGTGTGGAAATCAAGGCCATTCACTACCTGACTCCATGGCCATTTTCACTGCTCCTCTGTGCAGCTCTGTGCCCACCTGTCTGCAGACAGCCCTCTTGCTCGGTGCTCACTCCTACAGCCTGTGTTCTGGCACACACCTCCTTGATCCCTCCAGACTACAAGATCTTCTGGTGTAGGAGTTAGCCTACTTTTTTCAGACAACCACCCCTTCCAACAGCCGGTAACAGCCTTCCTCATGGTTGATGCTCAGCAAATATCTGTGGCAACTCTCAGCAACTGCTCCCTGAAGCTCTGAGGGGTGGCCCCCCATGCTTTGTGTTCAGTGACTGCAGCAGCAGCTTTCCTCAGTGGTGACTTCCCGTGACTGTTTCACAAGTGGGTCTCACCTTTGCAGCAACCTTCAAATAGTCATTGG
>NW_007736144.1:29703-31714 GCF_000696425.1 Galeopterus variegatus | reverse complement strand
GGCCCCTCAGAAGCTGGAAAGTTCCATTTTACTTCCTCCCTGCAGGCCCTGGTGAGGACCCACTGGTACAGAAGTTGTGCTGCAATTCATCTTTGAATGCCCTGGTTCAAGGCCCCTTGCCTTCTCAGCACCCTTTCCTTCAGCCTTGTGAAGGGCCTTGTCCCCACAGGGTGGGTTGTCTTACCAACAAAAGACCTTCCCTCTTGCTGTCAAGGTTGCAGAGAGCTCTGTACACCTTTTCAGCTTTCAATCCCAGATGAGAGACTTAGTGACAGTCCCAAATTTAGCTTCACATGTTCCTATTTGTATGGAGGGAGCTACTCGATTGAGTCTGAAGTTTACTCTGTGAGACGTGCACACTAACTCCTAACAGTGGCTCTGCAGTTATGCAGGCAGGAGGTCATCAAATCCATTTTCCCCTATATCCATGTCCTCAAATAGTGGCCTGAGCGCCGTCACATCAGGATCACTCGAGTGATTTTGATACAGATTAAATTTGGCAAATTTTGATCTAATTATTGGAGGTGATTGATTAAAAAACCCAGGAGAGGGAGAGGGAGTAGCATTCATGATCCAAAATTCTTCCTTCTCCCCTCCAGGCAGTTATATGGGATGGTTCTTGTGGGAGTTACATTAGTCAATTGTGTTGAAAAACAGGCTGATCGAATCTCCCAGACTTACAAACTATGTAAATGAGGGGTGCTTAATCTGGGCTATTGGCTGTATTAAAATGTGTTTGTTAAACATTCAGTTGTTTCATATAAGTGGGGTATCAGTCAGGACTCTTCCTGATGAAAGTATCAGAGAACCCAACTGAGTTTGGTTTAAACATAAACTGTTATTTGTTTACTTCTGCAAGTGAAAGTTTCAAGATGCAGGCCTAGCCTGCCTCTAAAGGCTCTGTGGGCTCTGCTTTCTTGAGTGTTGGCCTCACTCTCAGGCTGGTTCTTTCCGTGACGGTCCCTCCACTTCGGTCTTTGAGTCTGCCCGCTTCATGTCCAGCAAACAGAGAGGGTTTCCCCTCATTGCAGCTGTAGGTGGGCCTGTGGGGATTGAGTGCCCACTCCTGACCTGGAGTTTATGCTCTCCCCAAACACATGCATGCACACACACATGCTGAGAACAAGGGAGAAATCAGTTTTGAAAAGGAAATTCTTGTTGTCATAATCAGAAATGAACATGGATATTGTACAGGTAAAGCAACAGAGTTCACTATAGTTTATACATTAGAAACAACCAACCAAACAAACTGATTAATAACCAATAGAAGGCAGTGGTTCTCTCTATAATTTAAAGGTAATTGTGAAATGGCAAGAGTCCCGAATTTGGAGTGGAAGTCCCAGATTCTCACTCCCCCATCTGTCTAAGAGTCACTCGGGCATTCAGTTTTCTTGTTTAGAATGCAGAAGTAATGCTTACCCTGAAAAACTTCCCCTTTCAAAGCAGACTTTTCATTCATAATTATTCATTTGGTGCCTGCCTCCCATCAGATTGTAAGACCCCGAGGTCAGAGCCAGTGGTGTTTCATTCAATGCTGTATTCCCAGGGCCCTGCACAGAATTCGGCATACAGTAGATGCTCAATAAATATTTGAACAATAAAGTAAATGAGGTAATACATGGTATAAACAGAATTGGAGGAAAAGCCAAATGAAAATGTTACGATCCTGATCTCTGGGTTCATTAATAGAAAATCAGACTGTGTGCTGAATAGAATGTCAAGAAATTTGAATTCTAATCCCAGCTCTGCCTTTAATTAAGATTATGACCTTAGATAATCATCAAAGCTCTCTGAGCCTCAATTTTTTCCTCTGTAAATATGGACACTGAAGTAGATGATCCTTAACATTCCTTCACCACAACGAAATTCTGTCAGTTAAGACAGATGGTGAATCAGAGCATGATGTCCAAAACATAATGAATTTATATATTAAAATCTTAATATAAAATAGTCACTCTAAACTAGAACCATACGCCAAGAGTATAAACCCTAACCATGAAGAGCACTGATT
>NW_007736144.1:28293-29274 GCF_000696425.1 Galeopterus variegatus | reverse complement strand
GTCACTCTAAACTAGAACCATACGCCAAGAGTATAAACCCTAACCATGAAGAGCACTGATTTTATCCTTCCTTCTTTTTCTTTCCATTCTTTTGTGCACTCAGTTATTAAACACTTGCTCTGTGTGTTCTGGCTCCATTGATGATTAAAAATTAATCTCATTAATCTACACCCTACCTTGATGAGGCACCCTCCACTCAGACCCTGCAGGTTCTATCTTTGATGTCAATCAAAGTCCAGTCATCAAAGATCTATCACGTGTAATTCCATAAAATGATTAAGAGAAATTCTTTTCTGACCTTGATGTATTATGAAAATGACAGATGCTAATCCTGCCTGAAGTATAATCTTCTGAGAATGGAATTTTGGTTTCAAAAAGATACCCAGGTCCACACTCTTGAGGAGCTTTTCTATGCTACACCCTTCTACTTTGTGATTTCCTTTTTCCAAGATGGATTAATTGGGTTGCACTTAGTTTACCAATAGATATCCTTGTCTTCAACCATAAATCAATGCCATGCTTACCAGATTGACTTCTTTCGTGATTTGGGACAGAAAATAACAAATCTTCAGATGATATACTCTATATCTCCTTTTTTACTTTAGAACTGCAGGTACTGTAGCTTTCACACGCTTGTTTATTAGTTCAATCCATTAAGACAGCAATGATCAAATAGAAATCCCCCAGGCAGAAACATGATGCGAGCAAGGGAACAGATGACTACTAGCCCTCATTCGTAATATAATAAATAGTATTCCAGCATACTGTAAGTTTTTGACCTGAAGCAAAAGATAGTTGATGACTTTAATAGAGTTTTCTTCATAAACCTTTTTCTTTCTGCTTCAAAACTGCTGACATTTAAAAAAATACCTAAGCTCTCTTACAATTGCTTTGCTATACACTTCTCTAAGTTTCAGAGCCAGGATCCACTTTGACAATGCTTTGTTCGTTATATGGATACTCACAGCTGGTGGCAAGCAG